>NC_085048.1:46927279-47227279 GCF_963662255.1 Cinclus cinclus | reverse complement strand
TGAAGGCTACTGGATGGAGTGGGTACATGAAGAAACAAAGCAGCACAGTGCAGTTCAGTTAATCAGGATGCACTTAACATGGAAATTTGCTTAATTGAGATGTGTCCCAAGAAAGCAATTTAAGACTAATGATACCTAATAGCAATAACAGCTGTTTAATAGGGATGGTAATTCTGCCTAATAGGGATACCATCAGGTAATTATGGCCAGGTCTAAACTGCTGACTTCTGTTGGAAAAGGTCTTACCTGTGAGGCATCCAAAGAGGTGTGAACCTTGATCAACAGCCACAGAGAAGCTTAAACACTAAATGAAAACTTTGCTATTGTAAATCTGGATTTTATAAGATGTCCCACATTTATTAATAAGATGTTGCACTGTTGCCCAGATGATTTAAAAATAAAAAGTTTTTAATAGTTTAAAAAAACCCCAAAATTTTTCTTTAATTTTGTAAAATGGAGGTTTTAGCTTAAATAGTAAGGTCTTTATCTGTTTATTTCTGAACACATTGTACCCAACTTATTAGTTAGATTTATGCACACAGTATGTCAGGATATGAACCTGAGTCCAGACATAGGGCAAAAGACCCTTCCAGAATTGAAGCATTCTAAACTTCTGCTCCAAATTTATGCTGGTGTTTAGTTATTTTCTTTGGGGCTTTTTTTGTTTTGTTTAGTTTTTTTCCCTTGTTGGGGCTGGGGGGATTCTATTCGTTTAGTGGTTTTTTTTGTTTGTTTGTTTGTTTTGGGGTTCTGTTTGTTTGTTTGGGGTTCTTTGGTTCTGTTTTGGTTTTTTTGTTTGTTTTGGGATTTTGTTTAGGTTTTGTGTGGGGTATTTTTATGTTGCAAAGTTGCTCTATGCTGGAGATGGCTTTTAATTCACTTTTTCAAGTTGATGATGTTCTGGTGTACAGGTTGCTCAAGCTGGAACATCAAAATTCTGTACCTTACAGTCAAAGAATAATTGACTGATAGTGTGGCAGTCTTGCTGCAGCCTTCTGGAAAGAATATTAGTCATGAGGATCCTCCCAATGCAGGATATGGTTACTCTGCCACTGTGCCCTCATTAATTAAATCTACTGTAATTTATCCTAGCTCATACACATGCTCCTTGGGTGTCATTACATACAAAAGAGCTTCCCTTTGCTAAGGTAACATGACCTTCATAAACTCCACTTTCACTCTGTGCTCTTACACCTGCCAGTGCTGTTCACTGGCCTTCCAGGATGAGAGGTCAAGAGAGAGCAGTAAGCAGTAGCTCTGTGCCTAATCCCACCAGTCAGCATCTTCATGGCAGTGAACTCCTGAAAACATGCAAAACACTCACTGAAATACAGCAATGAGAAATGCAGGGAGAAATCTGTAAAACTTGGCAAATATTCTCTATTTCCTTTGAGGTCACTGTAATCCAGAAACTTTGGGGCATATTTCACTTAAATACAGTCTCCTCTGAGGTGGGTATAATTTGTCTAAGTGAGAGAGAGAAAAGGTGGAAGGGTGGCTAGGGGAATGCAGTCTTCCTGCAAGTTATATTATTATAGAGAAGGACAAACAGGTATAATTCACTACCTCAGGCACCAAAGAGTCACAAGAGGACCATGGAAGAAAATAGTTTGACAACCTTTGAAACACTGACTCAGGAAAATGGAGTGGAAAACTGACAGTTTATGCAGCCAATTTAGACATTTACTCTCATCAATCTGTACTCAAAGAAGCTATAATGTACACAGGCCAAGGAAGATGCTGTTTAATAGGATGTATTTCAGTCTTTGTACTGTTGGCAAATTGTTCAAACAGTAACAGTTTCTACTATTTATGCTTTTATAAGTAGGAACACTGCACTGTCTCCCTAACTGAATGATGTCCAGAGTAGCATTGTAGAGATACTCTTACAGTACTTTTCAACATAGCTTTTCAAATCCTTTGAATTAGAGGTATAAAATCAAATACTTGTATGTGAACACATATGTGTATACGTGTGTGTTTTGTATGAATTATGTGCTCTTGAAAGAGCCATCGAGAAAGAGGACAAAATTTAAAAAATAATAATAAAATAAATCAATGAAAGGATCACAAATCACATATATGTCAAGAACTCCTCAGTGGTTTTCTTCCAAACTTGCCCAGAGTACCACACATCTCTCATTACACAACTGACTGTTTTAGCAGCTAACTAAACTCAGCTGTGCTGTGTTGACAAGTTAACACCTGGAAATGCTGACTCTTCCTTGGCAATGAGAAGCTTGCTGTTAGTGTCTTTCAATTAGTAAATTTTAAAGAACATATCTGTAATCTCCTATTCCAAAATACATTTTTTTTAATGATCATATTTTGGAGCAGGAAGGTATTATTTATTTTGTTACAGCAAAGCTGCTACATGAACCCTTGCTATTACTGAGGAGAAAAAAAAGAAATGCTCTTCCTATCTACAAAGGAACAGAAAAACTACTGCTGCTGTTTTCCTAATTACACTGTGTGCCCTGTGGCTTGCCACAGATATGACCTCAGCTGAGACTCTCTTGACACTTCATATTCACTTCTCTTACACAAGAAAAGAAGAATTTTCCACATTACTGCTTGTAGAAGTTTTACACTCAGCAGCCAGCACTATTGTCTATAACACAGTGTGAAAAATAAGAAATTATGTTTAATATAAATTGTAGGACACAGAGAACGATGAGAAAGTCTGGAGGAATTGCAGACAAGAAAAGGAAAACTGAAAAAGGATGGGAGTTCTATTTCCCAGCTATTTATAAATTTATTCTGTGCACATAGATTTTTAAATAAAGATAGCATGCTGTAAATAGTCATGAAAAACTATAGAGGTTTCTAGGGCCTCAGGGAAGAAGAAGAAAAAATCTAAATTAACAAGAAGATTTAGGAAAGCTCCCTCCATGTTCTAGGCATAACATCTGTTATCTAAGGCCTTTTCACAAGAGACACATTCATGAAACAAATCACATAATAGGTTTTTTAAAATGTTAAAAAAGTAATCTTCTATTGTCCCATCTGTCATTTTACTGATATGCTTTAAAGTTATATTCCCCTAATTGCCACCTTCTAGAATGGTCTGCAAAATGCCTTGCCCCAGAAGAAACTTCTAGCTCCCAGCGTGATGTCCCCAGCAATCATCTCCAGTGAGCAGCATCTCCAGGTCATGCACCCCAAGGTCAGATATCAGTGGAGGAGAAGTGATCGCTGGCACAACACCTTGTATTTAAGAGGCAGCAAGTTCCATCATCTTGCTCCAGAGCCAGAGGGACCTTGTTTTGAAACAAAAATCTCTTCGGACTACAAATTAGGGAAAGCCTTAACCCTCAATAGGAGGTATGACTTCTCTTTAAATTCTAGATCATTGAACAAGATGGGGATTGAGTACAAGCCTTGTGAGGGTCAGCTGATGTAATTGTGATGGTTCAGCCTCCAGGAGAGATGGCTTCAGTGGCATTTGAAGTAGTTTTCACATATCTACAGGAAGCAGCAGACAAGTTTATGCACAGAGATCAACAGAGGTGAGCAAAAGACAATTATCATTAAAAAGCAGAGTATGCCCAAATTGCATATAATAAAATTAAAAAGAAATATAAAAAAAAAATTAAAAAGAGAAAAATATTTTTTACTGGGAGGGTAATGCAATAGATTTCCAGTACAGCTTGCAAAACCTCCATCTGTGAAGGTTGGAGACACCCAAGTCCAGGTGTCTGAATTGAGTGTCCACCTAGCCATGAGCAGGAGATTGCAATAGAAATTTCCATGTGAACTTTCCAAGTAAGATTATGTTTTTCTGGATTTCTGGTTTGGCAAGACACAACACTTTCTTGTTGTCTATGTGCCTAATCTTCTGCACTTCTATATGTATTGAAATATCATTAATATAATTGTTGAAAGGCTTTCATGGCTAGTAAATAAACAAGTTAGAGTAAAAATGAATTAAGAAAGTTATAGGAGAATAACTGAAGTAAACATAAGATATGAAAGGAAGGGGACAGTAGTAGGAGATCAGGAAAAAAAAAAAATTCTGTTAAGGACAGGAGAAAGGAAGCACTATGTTTGGGTCCTGAGCAACACTTTCACAAAAGCAAAAAAGGAAAAAGAAAAATGTGCAATGGAAAAAGCAAAAAGAAAATTACATTAACAAATTAACTAATTGTCTATCTAGCAGCAGAAATACACAAAAGTTTACCTATGATTTAATTGTGGGAATTGACTCAAGACATTTTAAATTTTTAGAGGAGGATGACTGCTGTTTGAAATCATTTTAGGGAAAGGGACAATACACTTGTAAGAGCCTTGCATAACATCTCTAGTGCCCATCAGCCACTAGGCCAAGTAGCAGAAGAAAGATGTAGGACCTCCATTGCCAGCCAGCTACAAGACAGACCCATCAGTGACCAGGACCAAGGCTATCAGCAACAGTGGTAGCACCTCTGGGATAATGTCTTTAAGACGGGGAAAGAAAACCCTGGAAAACAATGACTGCAGCCAGAGAAGGGGAAGAATGTGAGGAGTCCTCCCTCTAAGGAGGAAAGAGTGACAAAAACAGTATGTGATGAACTGACTGCTGCCTCCATTTCCCATTCACCTTCCTCACCTGTGGGGAGGAGTTAGAGAATTCAGGAGTCAAGTTAAGCCTGAGAAGAAGAGAAGGGTGGTGAAAGGTGTTTTAAAATTTAGTGTTATTTCTCATTATCCTCCTCTGACTTTCTTGGTAGTAAATTAAAATTATATGCCCAAGTGAAGTCTGTTTTGCTTATGATGGCAACTGGTGAGTGATCTGTCCCTGTCCTCATCTTGTCCCACAAGCATTTTGATATATTCTTTTCTCCCTGGTCCAGCTGACAAGGGGAGTGGTAGGGTGGCTTTGGTGGGCACCTGTCATCCAGCCAGGGTCAATCCACCACACCTATATACCACAAAGGAAATTTAAAGTTCCTTATGACCAGTGGTGAATTTATTTTAACAACAAGGTCTCTATAAAAAGAGCTCTGCAATTTTCTGCACCATTCAATTTGTAGGAAAAAAGATCTGGGAAACATTTCCACAGGAAGAGGAGGGCAAGGCAGATTTATTCAGTATAAATTACTCCATTCACTGCATGTTGTCAGAGTGCCCTTTTGAATCTTATCAAGTGGGGGCCCGTAGCTTCCAAAGTTAGAACCTTTCTCTGTAGTTTACAATATGATCCTGGATGAGAACATATAACTATACTCCAGATACTGTAACTAAGATGAGTTGTTCAATTTTTTTTTTTCCATATCATATCAGAATACACTTTTTTAAAATGTGAATTAATCCCACACAGATGCAGCTGCTCTAGTGTTAGACTTTGAATCCTTCATGCATTTTCAAAGCAAACACCTGGATAATTTCTTCTTCCTCTGCTTCCTCAGTCTCCATATTGTGAACCAATCTCATGAACTTGATATGATTCTGAAGAGAGGCAAATGGCAATATCTGCTTAAGAAGTATGCCTAGGATACTTCCACTGCTATGTTAGTTTATTAGACCAGACTAATAATGCTTGCCTGAAAATAAAGAAAAAATCAAAACCTCACACTGATAAAAAAAAAGCCTTCATTGAATATCATGTACATATGAAATCTTGTTCTGTCCTAGATGGTAACACACATATAGAAAATCAGTCCAGAATTAAGTTTGCTTAAAAAATTAAATTGCTAAGCCATATATTATAAGCAAAAAGAAAATAAAGTCCTAGGCATAGAACCTAAATCAAGAAAGACAGTATAGAAGATTCTTAACTGTTTTGCAATACTGGATTTAGAAAATGACAGAACAAAACAAACAAAAAAGAAAACAATGACAACAACAAAAAAAAATTCTGTGAGACTGAAAAGAACAAATCATCATAAATAATTGACTTGTGGAAAATCTAAGGACATGAGCCTATGCATCAGATCACCTCCAGGAACACTATAGGAAAAGGTATAAAGCTATTTCACCAACATATTATCAAGAATAATTTTAAAAACACAGAAAACTCCAGAAGTCAATAGTTCTCATTTGTGTGTAATTACCTGTGAATTATATGGATAAGTCTGAATCATTCAAGCCACTGATGTTGTCCATGACCAACCATTCTTAATCAACAAGCATGATCAGGAACTGTTCTGTTTTCTTAGCAGTGAGCTTGTAGAATTATCTGCAGAGAAAAAAGCAGTAATAAGAAGAGAATATAGTATGCCCTGTGGAGTATTACTAGGCAGTACATTCATTAAACAGCTCTTATGGTACCATAAAGGCTTTAGTCATAAGAACCAAACATAAAATCCCATACTTCCTAATACTACAATAGGGACTACTTTGCTTTTTGCAATATATAGTTCCTCTTTTCAGAAAAACATACCAGTACCTATTTTTTTACTAATACATTGGTTCTGCTATGCAATATGCTCAGAATATTGCAATTTTATATATTCTATTATAGCTTTTATACATTCGATTGCCAGGTTAAGACATATAAATCATTCACCTAATTAAACTTATGCTAATGAAATATTTCATGACATTATAAGGGCACAAAAATCTGAAAAGAAATATGGAATTGCACTGCTGTAACCGTCTGTAGCTGTTTTGCATATGGTGTTGCATGAAATTACACTGGTCCCATATTTTACAAACACAATACAAAAAATATCTCAACCTGCTGAGTAAATGGGAAAACACAGCTGACTCACAAATGAAGTAGATTCTTCTCTTGTCTAGACAACAGGTAAGTTGTGAAGAGGATATTTACTTAGGGAATTTTGCATATAAAGAGAACACTGATCTGTAAGAAAGAGCATGTAATGGACAAAATTTGCATAGATGACCTCATCTAATATTAATTTTCCCTTGTAGAAAATCTACAGTCTAGCAGAAACTGTTAAAGCATGTGGTTAACCACACATTGTAGACTCAGATTTGACTACTACACAAGGCATTTCATTAGCCCTTTAAGGAATTCATTTCTTAATCAGTTACTACTTAAAATAAAACAAAAAAAGACTGACCAATTGAAATGGATAAGTGCTTAAACTTTGGAAGCATACAGAATAAAAATTAACATATAAAATATAAATATATAGATATAAAAAATCTTTTGAAAATGTATGAAATATAGACAATATCTACTCATCCTGCAGTTTAGTGTAGGTTTTGGTCTAGCATCCAACAGTCAGTTTATATCTGTCTGTACTGACTTCTGAGATCTAGCAGCATTAGTTTCTGATCCCCTTTCTCATCTCATCCCTTCAAATGGGCACATCCTTCACTTTGGGAGTGTGGATAATAATCCAGCTGAAGAAAGTAAGCCTTACTATCTGTTACTGTATGCATTATGAAGTTTAGCAAGTGCATAAAGAAGAAAACCACCAAAAAAAGCTACCAGAACTGCAGATCACAATGTTGTTCAATACTCAAAAATTCATTCTTCCTTTCCAACCAGCTGCTTCTGTTGCATTGTTTTATGATTTCAAGTCAGGGTATTTTGTCTGGATGATTTGTATTTCTGTTACTCTTTCAGAAGTCACAACAGACTTCACTGCTTTGAGGGGTTCTGCATCAACTGGAAGCAGAGTTTATAACAGATATAGTGATATTAAGCATATTTTTGTTAACCCTGGGAATTACCATAATTTTTAGAATATGAAAGATTAATAGTTGGAAATTATACAGCTTAAAAAATGCCTATATGTAAATAGTAATATTAGAGTTTACAGTTGCTTTGAATAAACACATTAAAAACATATTGTAGTCCCTGATGTAGGATGGAACAGTTGATGCCTATTTCCAGGGCTCTCTCCAATAATCATGTTTTCTTCTTTGACCTGCCATAGATATATATCATGCAGACAACTGCCCCCAAGAGACATTGTTAATATTCTCAACAGCTGTGGGAATCAGAAACTCTCTTGTTTTTTCTTCCTTATTGTTCCTCTACTCCTGTATACTAAGAAGACTGGGTGTTCATTAGAGACACTGGTATCTTGTTAAGCTTTTCAGAGATTTTAGTTGTACTTTACTTGACATGTATTTATGCTTCCATTCTTTTATTCAAAAGGTGTCATCTGGCATTAATTCTTTCCTAGTTGTACCTCATGGGCCAGTCTTCTTAAGAGATTTTTTTAATATCAGAGGGAAAAGGTGCAACAAATCTGTTGTCATTGTGCAGATGTCTTGTACGAAGGGCTATTTTGGAGAAAAGAATTATGAAACCTTGCTCAAATTTTACTCTGAGTATGTTAATAAGATTTTACAAACACAAAATTGAATAATTTGTCTATGCTTCTCTAGTCATATTCTAGCTGATCAACTTTGCAAAACTATACCTTTTGAACATGGGAAATATTTCTTGAGTATCTTTGGGATTAGTGGCATTATTTACCTTAGCCTTCTCCTCTTGGCCTTACGACTCCCAGAAATCTGCTTTCACATGGATCTAAGATCTTTAATGTGCCAGCAAGATATATATTGACTTACCATTTCTAATACCAAACATGTGAAATTACACATAAAAAGAAAGTTTCTACAATGTGCACAGTTATTACTTCCCAGTGGAGGGTCACTGTATTTCAAAGCAATGATCATCACTCAAGGCCCAGGTAATACCTGCACCCTGAAAAAAAGCACAAAGTTACGTGTCTGTGATTTTCTGGTTTTGAAGGTCCTCTTGAATACTTCCTAAAACAAGTTTATTGCAGATTGCTGCTCTGTTGCCTACTTATGTTTTATGATTTTAAGAATGATTAAAACAGTTTCTACTCTGTGTTTTCAATAATGATATTTAAATATAAAATATTATTTTTAATACATGAATAGAATAGAATAGAATAGAATAGAATAGAATAGAACTATTTCAATTGGAAGGAATTTTAAATGACCATTTAGTACACCTGCCTACTTACATATAATGTCTGTATGTTTGTCTGCATTTTTATCTGAACATAAATATTGTTTTCAGTCAGGATTATCCATAGTTGTTTATTCCTTGTTAAAAATATAATATTTTATTATGTTAATTTACTATGAATAAAATAATAGTCTAGAATAAAAGTTCTGTGACTAAGCTCTTTGCAGGGTTTGTCCAATGGACTTCAGTGTTTATTTTGCTTTACTAAATCTCTGCAAAACCAATCACAGTTGAGATATTTCTTCACCCACACTCCTAACAAGTGTGATATTATTACTCACCAATTTTTATTTTATTTTTGCATTTGGAGTATCTTCCTGACTTTTGTCCTTTGGATGCCTTGCAAATAGTAAGATACAGACAACATTTGGGGAGATTTAGAAGAAGAGGACCTGAATTTGGTAAATCTAGCAAAATGCAAAAATGTAAATGCCTTGCCTTGAATTTGAGGTTTAATTCAATTTAGAGACATAACTCAGATTGCGGCCAGAACAGCAAATTCCCAGGAAATGCTTTAAAGCACTTGGTAGTGTGCTGAAAAAAGAAATCATCAATGTTGTGAAGACAAAGATGAGAGCACATAAGAAATATAGTAACACATGTTTCTGCTTTATTTTGGCAGGACACTAATTTCAAGAAGATAAAAGAGAGAGTGGCAGGTTGCTAATAAGAGCTTGATCAGTAAGGCCTGGTTTAAGCCATTTAAAATATAAAAGTTAGTAATTGGACTTTAAAAGAAAAATAGCTTCAGAAATATTGTGAGATACTCTTGTTGCAAGTCTTTTGGGCGAGCTGGGGGTGTTTAGCCTGGGAAAAAGGAGGCTCAGGTGTGACCTCATCACTACAAATCTACCTGAAAGGAGGTTGCAACCAGGTGGGAATCAGCCTCGTCACCCAGGGAACCAGTGAGAGGACAAGAAGAAATGGCCACAAGCTGTGCCAGAGGAGGTTTGAATTGGACAACAGGAAGAATTATTTTTCACTGAAGAGGTGGTTAAGCACTGGAACAAACTGCCCTGGGTGGTGGTGGAGTGTTCAAGACATGGAAGTGTCCAAGAAATGACTGGACATGGCACTTGGTCCTACAGTTTAATTGACATTGTGGTGTGCAGTCAAAGGTTGGCATGTATCTTGGAGGTCTTTTTCAACCTTAATAATGCAATGATTTTATTCCATGGACAGAAAATTGAGGTCACTGCACAAATTAATTAGAAAATTACAGGTGATGGAATTAAGTCAGCTGAATAAAAAAAATGTGGTTATTATATGAGATAAAAGGAAAGAAAAATAAAGTTTGAAATTGTGTCAGAATATGAAGAAAAAGGAAATTAAGGTGTGTATTTACACACTGATAAAGATTTAATATTGGCAGGAGTCCAGTATGAGATTAGTTGGAATTGTGCGAAGGAATAGGGTCTCAAAACAGATTATGTTTGAACAAAAATAAAATTGTGCAACAATGTATTATAAGCCAAATTAGAAATTTCTCTCCTCTATTAAATTTCCTCATATTCTACATGCATTTTTCAATTATTTGTATACTCTACAGAGGTCAACTATCCAATTTCCCCTGCCAGGTGTCTGCCTTGAGGCAATTTTACTTCATGAGGTTTCCAAAAATACACTCTGATCATTCCTGAGAATAAGCAAGTATGCTGATTTGTTATTGATAACAAATTCCGACAGTTATTTACTGAAAAAGCTTCAGTTTTTAAGCTCTTATCTTCCATGTTATGCACTGAAATTTTGGAAAAATATTTTCTGCAAGTGGTATGGTCACTTTCTTTTTTTTCTGTGGAAAAAATGATCACATTTGTACTTGCCATAAATCTCTGGAATTGTCATAAAAACAATGACTCATGAAGGAAACCTGGTGCAGCATATTTAGTTTAAAAACTTCAGATCATGACTGGAATTTCTG
This sequence comes from Cinclus cinclus, assembly GCF_963662255.1. Lineage (NCBI taxonomy): Eukaryota > Metazoa > Chordata > Aves > Passeriformes > Cinclidae > Cinclus > Cinclus cinclus. The sequence goes on along the minus strand of NC_085048.1, from coordinate 47,216,453 downwards.
ACTACTGAGTGAAAAGGAATATCTAAAACTGAACAAGACTTGATGAGCCAGAAAACTTAAAATGAGAGCCTTTAAAAGAAGGATCTGAAAGGGCAAATACGATGAGTGGAAAGGGTGAGGGAGACAAAAGCTGAGTGAGAGGAAGGTATAACAGCATTGGGACAGAGAGGTTCAGGGATCCAAAGGTAGGAAGAGGGGACCTGTTAAGTAGAGGAGAGAAGAAAATTTGGAAGAGAAGTAACCAGACCCACAGCCTATTGCAGAAGTTACCTAAAAATAACTGAAGGGAATAAGAGACCTATGCATCCTTTCAATCAATCTCCCTGTATTTTTATTATGTGTTTTTCTCTCAGTGGTTTTCTTTCCTGCCTGCATTATAGAGGTAATTGGAGTGTTGCAGAAACATTACAAAAGCAACAGAAAAGTAAAAGGTTAAGTAACTGTACAGAAGATAAATTGAAGGAGTGAAAAAAGAAGGGAGCAAAAGAAAAAAGGAAAAGGAGTGATGAAGACAAGGAAGGATTGGAATGGGAAATCTGAGGAGGAAAAAATGGAGAGAGTAGTCATAAGAGTGACATAATTATTTAGGTTAGAAAGTAAATTTGAAAGCAAGGACAATTTGTAGGTTGTAGTAGGTTGTGCTGTGCTGTGTCCAGTTAAGGCTTTTAAATCTCCAGCAATGGAGGCCCCAAATTTCTCTAGGACCTTGTTTCTAGACATAACCATGCTCAGTAAGAAAATATTTTTTTCTTCATATCCATCAAGAATTTCCTTTGGGGAATTCCCTTTGCCTCCTGTCCTTGCATGGAAGAAGGACTTCTGAAATGGGTGTGCTTCTTTTTCCTATCTAAATCCCTTGTAGACAGTGGACATTTATCCCCTTTCCTCTCCTCTCCTCTGACACCATGTGCTCAAGCCCTTTAAACCTCTCAGGATCCTTTTGCTATATTTGAATTATCTCACTTGTACTTCAGGGACCTTAGCTGGATGTAGTGCTGCAGATGAGGCCTAAGGAAGTCAAAGGATAATAATTTGTCATAGAATAATTCATTACTGTGTTTATGTCCGTAAAATAATGTTAGACATGGGATTCTGGAGCAGTGTCAAAACCACTGCAACTCACTATCAAAAATCGTAAATAACCACAATGAAAGGACCATGAAATTGAAAGTTCATCCAAACAAAGATGAAAAAATCTGCATTTAAAATGCCAGAAGTAATCAATGATTCACAAACCAAACTCAAAAATGTTTTAAACTAATCTAAATTTTGTTTTGGTGAATTCTATTCAACTAACTGTGAGAAAGAAGAAATAATTTCTCTTCTAAACTCCAGGCTGAGTCTGCAGAATCTATGCAATAAGAAACATAGGCTAAATGGGAAAAAGAAATTAGCTAGGGCAATGGAGAGAAACAGTCTCTTCTTCTGAAACACATATTAGAGGAGTTTTGAGCTGAAAATTGCTGGGTCACATATTAACCTGGAGCCCCAAAAAGCTGTTTCTTAAAAAAAAACAAAAACATTTTTTAGTTTGGGATAAGAATTCAAGTACCCTTACTAGGAGTGACAGAAAAATTAACTATGTCAGAATAAATGGCAATGCTGAGGTTCACCTGATGAGCCTAGGCTAAGCAAGCCATGTTTACACATAGCTTCACAACATTGTGGACTTGGACATTTAAAGTCTATGACAGCCATGTATTTGGAAAATAACAGACCTAAATTTCACAGAATGTTCAAAGAGAAGAATAACATGGTGATATCAGCATGCATTGCAACAGGCCAGCTGGCCTTTGTCTCTTCCTTTCCTGCTTCTGTCTCATTGTCTGTTGATAGTGTCACATTTCAAAGGAATTATTTTAATTAAAGTACTTGAAAAATCGAATAGATGTTCCCTGTCCATGACCCACCAGGAGAATTCTAATTTCCAAAAACACATCTCCAAATACATCCTTTTTATATATTTTAAAAATTACTAGAATCTAGTACTACTTGAGACAACTGGCAGCAAGCACTGAAGCTTGAAGTGATGTGTCAAACATGGCAGCACACTGTGGTAAAACAATTGAAACTTGTAATTAATTTCTATCTTTGAATTCCCATCAGTCATGCTTTGTTGGAAGACTCTGACAGGGTGTACCTATCAATGGGGAGGTTTTCAGTTGCAAAGGTTACAGTGCTGTTTGTGTATTTGCTATGGGGACCACTAGATAATGATTCAGAACAATACACAATAAATACATAGACCTGTGCATTTAATGAAATCTCCACAGTATTAGTATTCCTTATGAAACATATTTAATATTATGGGGGAAAGAATCACCTTTGTGTTTCAAGTCAATGGAAGGCAGGAAAAACACCTTGTAACATTCAATTCAGAGGTACAGAAAGAAACCATAAATAGGTCACTGTAAACATTGTTCTAGGGATTTCCTTCATGAATCTCATCAGGCTGCAACAAGGCTCAGGTGAAAACACTCTGAAAAAGGAGACAAATATACTGACAGACACAGAATTTCAATTTAATTTCTATTCCACAAGAGGCCAGCTATGAATGATTCCCAATGTGATTTTCCTTTGAACACAATGCTGCTCCCTACCCTTTATAACAATGAGGAAGAATGTGAAGCCAACATCTTGCTCCAGGTGTCAAATCTCCTGTGGCAATGCCAAGCAAAAGAGACTAATCAAGTAAAAAAAATGCTTTCTAATTTCTTATTAGAAATATTTGGGTTGCAATTTCTTATTTATTTTAGATGGTATAATTCATAACCTGAAGGAACTTTATATGTGTACATATATATACATATGTTTGTGTGTTTATATTTTATATATGTGTATATAAACATATAAACCTTTTCAAAAAAGCAAATACGCACTTAGAGGTTTATTTTATTTGTTCAAAACTGAACATATGAGGAAATATTTGAAGTTTCCATCTACTGTTCAACAGTTTTTTGGTACGTTTTCTTTTGTTTCAAAAGAATGTGGACATCAGAGCTCATATATGTCCAAATAACAGCTGGAATTAATGTAGTCTGGAGTCAGAAAGAAGATAATACAGTCTTTTGAGCTTCCTGGATCCTTAGGCATCTTCGTGTTGTATTTTTTCCTTTTATGTTCATAGAGGTTTCAGAAATGCTGTAGCAGTGGCTGCCTATCAAACATAAGAGGTGTTAGAGAAGACACGATTTAGCCAGAACAGAACAGTTCTGTATATGGTCTTTCTAGAGAGGAAAGCCAGTGCAGACTTTGTCAAGTATTTGGTGTGACATACAACATAGCTGGATGGACCCTACAAATCCAAATTTTGCTGGTATTGCTTATTTTTCTCCATTGTGTATAAAGATAGTTTGAACAAAAAGCTATTATCCAAACACTGTTGTTTATGTAGGTTAAGAAAATTTTATAGCTGAAGCCTTGTACCACAAAATTGTTAATGTAGGATCTCCCCTCCTTTGTCACATTGTACTCTCTTTATTGTTTACTCATTGACATTTTGGAATAGCTAAGGTTACTTGCTTCTTCAACCTTCTCTTGGAAGGTTGCTTAGAATGGCATTTTCCATTACCTCCCTCTCCCTACTTTCCATCAAGGCATATGTTTATGCAACATGTTCTTGAGCACCATCTACTGGTACTGTTTCCACATCTGAAATACATACAGTCCTAAAGCAAGTTTATAATATTTCCTCTGGAGTCAGTAACCTGGTGTTTAGACACCTTGGTGTAACAGAGTAATGTGATATTCATGCAAGTGATCTGGTCTGTTACTGAAGAGTGCAAATCTTAGCTGGAGAGTGAGGAAAGATAATATTTTCTAATACATAACTGTTACAATAAGGGAAAAGCTTACAATTAACATCACTTTATTCATCTCCTGAAGTGTAGTAGAATACATCTTCTATTTAAGACTACCTACATAGCCAAAAAGGAACTGCAATTTAGAGGTCATGCTATTAAGGACACCTAGAGTTTCATTTCAAATAGGTATAGTTTTGTTCAGGGAAATAAATATTAAATACTTTTCCAACTGTGAAGAAAATTATTATGCTAGCTTTATAGCAAGAGAAGTGATATGCCTGTAAAAAATGTGGATCTTAACCTGTTGACAAGTCTGGTTAAATTGTGCTTTTAGTATAACAGTCAGTGTTGCCCCAGAAGACCTCTACTTGTAATTTATTCATTCTTATTTCAGAAAGGGAGGGAGGCTATGCTGAGAAAGGAATAATACACTTTTTTAAATTCTGTCTCAGAGCTGCTAGCAAGAGCTTTGATTTATTAAAACTGAAATAAATTCAAGCACCTAATTTTGGTGTCCTCAGCAGTTGTATGACTTGCTACTCCCATTTTAGATGCCTGTAATGTTGAAATTCTGCTGGCTATTTTCTCATCCCTATGGCTCTGTTCTCACACTGGAAGTGTGAAACTACAAATCCAGAACGACAAATTATTTGTGATTAAATTTTTGGATATCTCTCCTTGCCATATTTGTACATGGTTAAGTAAAATATACAGCCCATGGCTAAAAAAACCCTTAAGATCTGTGATTGAAGTGGAGACTTCAATTTTTTGGCACAATGGCTCTGAATTATGAGATCATTTTTTCAAATGCTGTAGTAGTGTTCTTAATGGTAGTAAAAGTATTTTCTAACAGGATCTAGAATGATATATTCAAACTACTTGCTGCAGTCCTACTGTATAAGATATATACTACCCTGTATCTTGGGGTTGAACAAAAACTCCATCTCTCTTAGTACATAACAGGAAATTTTTAGAGTTAAAACAGGTTATGAATGAAATTATACAGCTTAGAGTTTTTAAGAACTCACAGATGCATCTAGAACTCTGCTCTTTGTATTTCCTATGGAAATATTTTTCATAAATTTGCCTAGTTGTTTTCTGACTCATTTGAGTTTTGGCCTTTGTAACTTGTTTTTGGTAATGAAATCCAAAGTGCAGTTATATGTGGGTAAAAGACCTACTTTTCAATTATTTTAATCCTCTTGGACATTAGTTTCTTCTGTTTCCATTCCCAGTCTATTATAGACCACTGAATTATGACATCATATTTGTTCTCTTAAGATCATTCATAATTTCATTAGTTTCTATTGTATGCCCATTCCTCATCACTCCAGCTAAGAAAAATGTACATAAGTGATGGTTCATATGTCCTTTCCTGCAGAACCTCTTGTGGAATCTTTTCTTCCTGCACTACATCCTGAGCTTTTTTTGTGTGCAAACCTACTTGAAGTGTGTTTTTTCATAGCTCTGACTGTGGCCTACTGCATCGTTGCAGTAACAGCAGCTGAACCCTTTGTACCTATGTTTGTGTATCACACATCCACTGTGTATTCACATGCACTGTTTTATAATAAAACTGAAAACATCAGCAACTGTGCAGTTTCCATATGTGAATATTAGAAAGTTGAGTTTCTAGTTCCCCATCTTCTTGCATTCCCCTCAATCTTATTTATTTTGTCCAGAGTGTTTCTCTCACTGATACATTTCTGGTCTGGTTTCTGGACCAGAACTTTTAATTTAAAAGGCCACAGACTACATCTACAAAAATACCCTTCCACTAAGAGACTGACATCTTTTCATTGTTCCTACTTTTCTGTTACTATTACTCTGTTGCAGCCCTATGAACTTTTGAACTTTGGTTGGTTAAAACCTAACAAAGCCAAAATCAATATTTCGTTAATATTTTTGTGGATCATAAAATCAATACCATGGTTCAATATGGGTGGGGGCAGAATTTGTTCTGCTGAAGTCCAAACAATACTGAATGTCAGTTGCAAATAAGCTCACCCCTAAGGAAAAAAATTGTATGTTTATAAAGGGAGAATAGGGATGGCTTCTCAACATTCTCACTCAGGTACATCTCTCTACAGAGCACACACAGCTACTAGAAAGTGCCAGATATTCATTGGCACTTGATGGAAGACTAATTTATCTTTAACTGGGTGTCCTGGCTGTTTGGAGACCACTGACATCTGTGAGTCACACTGTGCTGAGCAGAACATGGATGCTTTGATTTATTTATTGTGGCTGAATATTTTCAGCTAGCTAGGAAAAACAACGTCAGAATAATCTTTATATGCTTAACTAATTTGTAGCACTGAGTGATAGCCATGCAACCAGGATCTCCTAAATGTGAAATGATGTGCCTCAGCAGAGTTTTAACCTGTAAATAAAGTGAAAAGCAATTAATGAATTAAATTTGCATTCTGCCCTGAGAGAGTGAATCAGGTTTGTTAAATTCCATGTGAATACTCCTGTTCAAATGCAGATCAAAACAAGTCCATTTACATTGCTCAAGACGTTATTGTTCCTTGTGGTATCTTACTTAGGAAAAAATAGTCCAACCCCCAAATATTTAAAGCAACATTGGAGGACATTTATATGGATTCATATATAATGCTCATATGCTTCTGTCAATTATTTCCTAATGACTGTAGTCACAAAACATTAGTCATTTCCTAATGTCAATTATTTCCTATTTCCTAAATATCCTAATGTCTTAGGACATTTATTTTTGCTTGTTGTTGGAGAACTATGATATTTATTCTCTATGAAAACTCCCAGGTTTATACTAATCACATTCTTCTGAAATTTTACAAAATTCCCCTCCCCAAAAAATGCATATTTTATTTCAGTTGTGACTGTTAAAAGATTTTTGTCTACAGTGATGGATGTCTCATTGTCTCATGACTTAACAAATGGTCCCTGACTTCTGTGTCCAGATCTGCTGTGGATGTTAGTAATTCTTGGAGGAAAAGCACTTACTGAACATTATTCAGCATCACTTCACATCACAAGCATAAATTTGATTACTATAATTACCCTTAACATTTTTGGTCTGAAATGGATTGGGAATGTTTAAAGAGACAGTGACAATAAAGAAAAGACCCAAGAATCAAGCTTTCATTGTTTCTCTCCTTTTAGTAACTGCCTCTCATTTCATAAGCATTACCTGAAGAATATCTGGAGTTGGGTTTAGTGGTCCTAATATAACAAGAGAGAGGAGAAGTGAAAAATGTGTATAATTGTCAACATGCTCTGGCTGCACTGGTGCCACAATAATAGTCACATAGTTATGCAGACATGCTTATATTCAAACAAATGGATGTTGGGTAAAAAAACCTGCCTCGAGACAAGAAACCAAAGTCAATTTTTCATGTAGGGACTCTATTGTCAGAAAACTTCTGCATGTAAAGCAGCAAGTGAAACTACTTGTCCTATCTTGGTAAAACTCACTTATAGCATGACTACAGTTCAATCCTTGCTGATGAAAATAGTGATCAACACAGCCACTATTTTCATCATCATGACTTGATCTATACTCTTCCTGTTAAAGAACATCATCCCTAGTAGTGTTCCCTCCTGTGACTTTTTACCAGGGCATGTACAGATAGCACATGGAATAATGGTTTCAAACAAAAATATTGTAGGTTTTGATTAGATATAAGGTTGAAATACCTTTTACCTAAGGTAAGGGTGGTGAGACACTGGAACAGATTGCTCAGGGAAGATGTGGATAGCCCACTCCTGGAAGTGTTCAAGGCCAGATTGAATGAAGATTTGAGCAACATATTCTGGTGGAAGATGTCCCTGCCCATGACAAGGATGTTAAAACTAGATGATCCAACCATTCAACCAAAAACATTTTATGATTCTTCAGCTTGATGAGGTTTCTGGCAGGTCTCTCACAAGACACTCCAGCAACAGTTGTGGCAGCAGGCCAAATGTTCTTTGTATTTTGCATCTGATGAAAGAGGTAGGGAGATATTAAGTGATTGGCAAAGGATCTCTTTCAGCTCATGGGACGAAAGAGTTTTTCTCAATAACTGATTGTGCAGAGTCTGGTGAGAGTCTCTAGGAGAGGGACTGAAGTGTAACTGAAATGTTAACAGAATAAAGTGAGGGGAAAAATACTCAGCTTAATTTCTTTTCAAGTGTCATGTTTACCTGTTTCCTAGAGATTCATGACTAGGACTAACAATTTCTTGAGGTGATTGACAGCTTGTAGAGACTTTTGAAGGGGTTTTCACTGTCCCTAATGCTAATTAAAGTTTAGGCCAAATAAAGCAGAAAGCCTGAACCAGTGAGAGGTTCAGTATGGGTTAGGAATACCTACTCTTTGTGTGCTGAAGGAGATGGTGTAAGTGGGTTAACATTTCTCCTCAAACTCTCCTAGAACACCCACGGGAGATGTGGGAGTTTCCTTCATGACACGGTCACTGATGCCTGATGATGTTCCTTTTAGGACGTGTGACTAAAGGCTCATCTGCCCAGGCAGGAAGGGGCAGAGGCACAGCACCATTTGGTGGAAACCAAAAAACCCAGTCAGGGACACAAACTCCTGCCCTGGCCACTCCGGGCTATGTTTGGAAGCCATCATGTACTGGGAGAGTGAGACCCACCACTGAGCATCCTTGGGAAGGGCTTCCTGAGCACCTACAGATTGGGAGTCACTCATTAATACTCAGTAGACTCATTAAGGGATGTTTAAGAAGATGTCGTGAGACTCATTATGGGGTGTTGAGGACAGAAGTGAAAAAATGAAAGGATGGAAGGACTGAGTGTGGAAAAATAGAAGGTTAGCTGTGAACATCTGTCAGGTCAATACACTAGTCTGGCCACGCCTTGTACCTGGTGTCTGCAATCAGTCCTGGATTCTCTCTGAAATCCATTCTTACCTCTCTTCCTGTGTGATGGGCTCTGTGTGCATATTTGTGGGGCTGGGTATGTGCATGAGGGGCTAGGTGCAGCTACTGGAGCAGGCTCATACCAACAGTGCATCAGTGATAGTACAAGGTTAAAATGTCTCTAAAATCATGGGAATTGTATAGATTCAGGGGATGGTAAGAAAGGTTGGGTTTGGTAGGCCTGAGAATGGGAACTAGGCCCTGGGAACGAATTAGATCAAGTGAAACTGCACCTGTGTAAGCATCATATGATAAATGATACAATTATTTGATAGATAATTGTAATAAGAATCAGGAGAAAGATGTCTGGGGGACCTGATGAAAATTATGAAAATTCATGCTTGGATTAAATCAATGTATACAATAGAACAATATGGGTTTAATAATTAATATATAGTTATATAACGAAAAGGGTATAAAAACATGTCCATCTCAAATCCATGTCAGAGTCAGATTTGGGTTTGTACCCAGGCTTCCAGAGCTCTTCAATAAAAGCACCTGCATATAATCATCCTGTGATTATGTGTTTCCACGCTAACATCAGCACACGGAGTGACCGGGGAGCATGCACTTTGTGGGCCAGCCTATGGCTGTATATGACCCTGTCTCTGAAAGAGAGACAACTGGAGGAGCTGGATGCCAGAGGGACCAGGGCATCCTGGCGGACTGACAAGCAGACCATGGGGTCTGGGATGTTGATTAAGACACCGTTTTGCTTACTTCTGTGTCTCTGTGTGTATACATGTATGTGCACACCTGTCTTTGTGGGAGCCCATGACTGAGGATCCAGGGCAGCTGCTGGATCACTTGTGTGTCTAAGCCTGATTAGACAACAGTGCACGTGCAGGTCTGCACTGGTGATTGCAGCCAGTGAGCTCAGGATCTGGCCTGCCTAGATGTCAGCAACTGGGAATACTGGGATTCCTGGACAGCTACTGGAAAGATAGCATCATCCCAGTTGCTGGAGGATCCACACTGTATGTATGTGTTGTATGTGTGTTTAATTGTCTGTGCCTGTGGGCAATACAATCTTAGCCACACTACTGGTTGGAACTGGATATTTGGAACTGGATATTTGGAACTGCAGCTGCCCAACCCCTGTCAGGGTCCTGGATCTGGCAGCCCCTAACTGTATCTATACAAATGCATAGTCTCAAATGAGAAGCAACAATGTCTGGAAAAGGATGTGGAGTTCTGAGTACATCCATCACTTTTTGGCATGAAATAACAAGACTCCTTCAGCTCTAGCAATTCACTGTACCTAGAGAATCTAGAGGAATGTGAACAGATCCTTAGGGACATATCTTCAGCCCAGCTGATGAAAATTCTGCGTAGTAGCCCCCTTAGAGAAACAGACCTTGGGTTTGAGTTCAGCTGCTCACCTTATCTATCTATGAGCAGCATAATACATTTTTCAAATCTTGTTGAAGCTACAGAAATAATAGCCTTTATTCCATCTGTGTAAATGCAATCTGTTTGCTCCCTTTACATTGTATACTTGGTACCTTTTACATTGTTTACATTGTATGGAAGGTGATGTAAACCAATTGTCTGAAAAATGCAATTAGTCTGACTGCTACCTAGGAGAGATCTATACACATAGTGTAATGAAGGTTCACAGTAAAATTACTGATTGTTTCTTTTATTGCACTATGAGAGGCAGGCCATCACTTCATCTGTGAAGATTTTGATTTTATGACATTTGTGATGTGCAAGTAGGTTGTAAAGGCTACATGTGGAGACAAAAGCACATTGAAAGGGTTTCTTTTTACTTTTTCAAAGGAACTTCACCTAACAATTCCATACAGCGTGCAGCTTGTGTAGATGCAAGAAAATCAAGAATTCAAGACATTCCCATATGGTACAAGAAAATGTACATTCTTACTACTTTGTGCCTTGCCAAGGCAATTACACACCATGAATTGAGTTTCAAGGTTGGTCGCCTCCTGTAATTCTATCAGAAGTATTGTTGCATTTGTCATCTATTTTTTAAACTAACTCCTACAGTCTAATAATAATATGCGAATCTCTGGTTTGATTTTGAAGCATATGTCTTTTAGCTCACCAGACTGTAGCAAAAAGTCTGAGCAGTCAATCTCATTTTATCTCATTTTGGAAGAGCAAATACTCATTCAAGGAAAGGACTCCAAACTTACCAGTAGGTCTGCCTTTAAGCACTGTGATTCAAAGGACAAATCATATTTGGAAAAAAACCTCAAACCACCACCTCCAAACCACAAACAAAACCTCTTAACATTATTTTATTATTCGCTTCACAATAGCAAGTTTTGTATATGTCAGGGAGTCCATGCAGTATTTGCATAAGCAAAAGTTCACTAACAGAGTCATGTTGTGATTGTAATAAGACATAGCAGACTATGACATGTACATCTCATTTCACTATTTGATTCTTGGAAATATTTGCCATTCACAGACTGTCAGCTAACTGCAGAACCCAACCAAGCAGTTCAGAGGTGGTGAATATGTGTCCCCTTGTCCAGTGAGCACAACAGCTGTTTTTAAATAAAAAGGTGGAAAATAATAATTCCTTTATCCACTAGACATCGAAATAATCACCAGCATTTTAAGAAAAGGGATATTTAACTTGTACACAAACACTATGTAAAGATATGAATACAGCATCTTGTTTCTGTCTCCAGTTCCTTTTTATTTTTTATTGCTCTTCTATAGAAGAAGCTCCACATCAGAAGAGATGGACCAGAAGCATGACATCTCCTCAAGCCCCCTGATTCAGACTAGCTGCTTGGTCCAAACTACCTCCTACAAATATTTGACTTTACCCCATGAGTTTTTAGGAGGTACTTAGCTCAGCTATAGTCTCTCTCCTCTGATGTAGTTGCACTTACTAATTGAAGTAAAGAGTTTTGGCCAATAAGTCCCAGAATATTTAGTTGTTGGAAATGTACTAGTCCCACAAAAAGGCATTACTAGAGTTTCTACATTAACCTCCGAATTCTCACCTGTGTCCATCAGGCTGAACAGCTGCAAGGCTGTCCTAACTGATAACACTTTCAACCACTGTAAGTAATCTGGCCAGGCTCTGAGACTTTTAATAATTACATTAATGGTATCAGCAGCTCCAGACAGACACGCTCAGTTTGCATTGCCAGGCTTTGCTTTGCTACATGGAAAGGCAGAAAAATTTCCTTTCTGTAGCAAAAGGCTACTGACATTCTGATCCTATCCTGCTGCTGTGAGAGCTTGGCTTGAGGAATCTGGCGCTGAGGATGGACCTCCATGAACCTGTGCACTTAACACAAGCTTTGTGCCCTCATACACGTGATCTTTCCTCAGACTCTCCCAGAACTAGGGTCTTTCCTGCACATTTCCAGTACAGTGCTGCAGTTGGCTATATCTCTCTCCATAGCATGTTCAAATGGCATTAAACTTCCTAATCTAGTGATTGAATCTCCCTGGAAGAGGAGGGTTGGTGAAAGAGGGGAGTGTTCATTGCCCTGTATTATTCCTGAGTCTCTCGATTTCTTCAGGGATTTCTCACTAGAAGGAACCCAAGGGACATCCTCCAGATGCCACACAGTTCCGTGCATCCTTACTGTTGTATAACTTGGCATGCTAGATCCATCACATCCTTTAATGCATGCCTTGTCACACAGCCACATCCTCAGAAAGTGAGGAAAATCGAGGGCTGGTAAATATTTCACAGGCTTAGGCTGCCAGTGAGAAACAAAAGCAATCTCCAACACCCTTCTCAACATGTAAGAGTGCCCTTCACTACCGGTGTGAAAAAATACATACAGAACTATCAAAGATGGGATTTTATTCTATCTTTTAGACAGTCTTCAAAAATCCAAATGCAATGATATTTTTAAACTTCAAAGTGACTCTAATTCTTATAAGACACATGCAAAAAGAAGAGCTACAAAGGTATTGTCGTCAACATAAAACATATGTTTTCCAGCTACATTACATTGGTGATTTTTTATTTCAAATATATGTGAGAAAATATTTGTGTGCTGCTTCCTGAGAAGTGGCCTTTTCCCTGTTTGAACAGAAATGTTGTGTGTATCAGAGGATGGGAAAGGGAATCGATGGCTTGATTAAAATTTTAATTATTATTGAAATCATTGTGTTTGTACAAGCTTCTCCATGCCCCACCCTTGGGCATTATTTGCTCTTCTTTAAAAGTACCCTGCAAATGCTGCTTTGGGGATTCATTGTATTTTTATGGCAGCTCTTTAAGCAACTCTACAATTATTACATTCTGGTGTGTGAGAAATTCAGTATTATCTCTCAGGTTTTTACGATCTTGTTCCCCAATCAGCGCTTTTGTGTAACAAGCCGGTGAAATTAGAAGTATGATTAGAAAAATGTGACTACATTATCTAAAACTTATACACATTTTTGTATTGCTTCAGCTTTTTAAGTCCCAAGGGAACTGACAGTGATTAGGATCTATTTCTTGTGAAGGTACTGTTGGGAATAAGGCTGGTTTGAATAAGTGAATCAAACTTATTATGACAGAAGCTCCAATAGAGATGTGCATTAGAGTATATTGAATTCCACTTTTGAAACCACAGGAAACCTTTGCATAAGTACTCACATTTCTGCCTGGACTAAGTAAATAGAGTACTGCAAATAAAATTATATTAAAAAAAAGTGAAAGCCAAAAGTCCTTCCTATCTCTATTTTCATTCTAGTACATTGCAGACAGTATCACATATTCAAAATAATGTTTTTTTTTTCTTTGTGAGTGTAACTAGGACTGGTATAAACCATTAGCAACACTGTTATTTCTCTTGTAAGCATCCAAACCCACGTGTAAAAAGAGTGTCCTTTTTTGCAAGGTAACAAAAAATGCAGTTCTTCTTACTGTGGACTAAAATAAAATAAATTAAAATTTTAAAAAACAAACCCAAGTGAAAATAAAAGCAATAAAGAAGCAGGATGCAAATTTTACTCTGCCTAGGTTTTTTGTTGTTGTTGTTGTTGTTGTTGTTTGTTTGTTTGGGTTTTTTTTTTGTTTTTTTTTTTCTTTTTTGTTACAAACAGGCCAGGCATCAGGGGACCATAAACAGGGCCATATCCACATGTTTGCATAATATGGTTCACATATTTTTAAAATACTGGTATTATTTTAGTGAGCATAGATTAACTTCAGCATGGATAAAGGGAGAGCAGAAAAAAAAGAAAAAAAAAGAAAAAAAACAGAAACAAAGAAACAGAGAACACAAACAAAAATCCAACCCCACCAAAAAAAAAAAAAAAACTAACAAAAACAAAACAAAACCAAAAAACCAAAACAACAGCCACAACAAAATCCAGTAGAAGCAATATTCCTAAAGGGTCCAAAGAGAAGGAATGCTGGAATTAAGAACTGAGCCAAATAATTTGGAAAGGAGTGGGCACAGCCTGGCACAGACATTAAATAAAAAGTTGAGACTGTGGAGGAAAAAGGTACCTGATATGCAACAGTGCAAGACCGACCTAACTGGGTTAAACCAAAAGTCCACCTGTCCACCTAACCTTCTGGCTTTACTGGGCATAATATGGTCTCAGAAAACAATATAATAATGAAGGCAAGGAAAGAACAATCTCACTGGTGGCACACCTTGCCTGTTTCCAGCCATCAGCATTTTACCACCAGTATATCTTTATCATGATGTTTAATATCCACCAGTATATATAATGATGTAAATTTTGTGTGTATCTTCCATGTAGCTCTGAAATCTCCTTCCAAAATTAATTATCCCTTTTGCCCTCCCAACATCCCAGAGCAGCCAGTTTCACAATGTATTTATTATCTCCTTCTCCATGCTGAAAAAGATTTCATTAACTTTCTCATATTCCTCCTCAACTGCCTCTTTTTTGAACTGAAGTAGTGCTACCTCTTTTTTATTTTTTTTTTTGTGTGTAAGATGTTTGTACCTCCACTCACAGTGCTCTGTTCCTTCCTGAGTTATGCCATATTCGCCTAAAGTTGTAAGGACCAGAACTGCAGCATTAAAAAGGCACCAAACCTTTAGTCCAGTATTGTCTTGGTGATTTATACTTTCTAAATAAGTTGCCAGCTAGGGTCAAGGAAATGAAAGATGAGTGTGCAGGTATTTGAGGAAATTACTCCTGAAGAAGGAGGGATGAGTAATCAGATGTGGCACATGGTGTATAATAACAAGGGAAAACAGCGACTCTTGTTCAATTATGAACATGCAAAACACTTCATCATACCCTAAAATGTAATTTAACAGTTCATTTTATAACCCTTTACTCCATATTTTATGGGTATTTAAAAATCACTACAGACTCAGAAATTCATTTCTAAACAAGGTTACTTGAATAATCTGGTGAAGATTGTGAGATAGTTTACATAGAAGGAAATAACTGATTCACTGAGAATCCTTTTAATGAGACATTCACAGTACTACTCTTGCTCCATTATCAACATCTAGACGAATTTCCTCAATTTCTGGCAAATATGCCTCCAGTCACTACTGGGGTTCCCCGAGGTTCACTTTTGAGGCCAGTTCTGTTTAATACCTTCCTTGACTGATGATCTGGATAAGGGCATTAAGTGCACTGTCAGTAAGGACACAGATGACACCAAGTTGGGCAGGAGCCTTGATCTGCTGGCAGGAAGGGAGGGAGGGTCCCTCTGCAGAGGGACCTGGCCAGTCTGGATTAATGGGCCAAAGCCAGTTTTATGCAGTTCAATATGGCCAAGTGCCAGGTCCTGCACTCCAGTCATAATAACCTCAGGCAGTGCTGCAGGCTGGGGAAAAAGCAAGTGGAAAGTGATCCAGAGGAAAAGAACTTGGGGGTGTTGGCATCCAGCTGAAATCAAGCCAGAGTGTGCCCAGGTGGCCAATAAGGTCAGTGGCATCTTGGTTTGTATAAAAAATAGAGGGGCCAGCAGGACTAGGACAGCGATGGTCTCCATGTACTGGTGAGGACAAACCATAAATCCTGTGTGTATTTCCAGGTCTCTTACTACAAGCAGAACACTGGGGTGCTGGACCATGTCTGGAGAAGGGCAACAAAACTGCTGAAGGGTCTGAAAAGTAAGTCCTATGAGGAGCAGCTCCTGGGGGAGATGGGATTGTTTTGCCTGGAGAAAAGGAGGCTCAAGGGAGACTTTATCACTCTCTACCTGAAAGAAGGTTGGAGAGAGGACTCCTAGGCAGCAAGTATCAGGACAAGAGGATACAGCCTCAAGCTGCACCATGGAATGTTCATGTTAGATGTAAGGAAGAATTTCATCATGGAAAGTATTGTCAAGCATTGGAATGGACTGTCCAGGTGTTCAAATAATGACTGGATGTGGTCCTTAGTGCTGGGGTCTAGCTGACAAAGTCGTGATCTGTCAAAGGTTAGACTCTGATCTTTGAGGTCTTTTCCAACCTCAATAATTCTATGGTTTTATGACTCAAACATACTGTAAGCAGAAACAAAGGATACTCTACTACAACAACAAGCTATGTGCTTTGATATGACTGATACATACTGAACCATCTATTTTATTATTTTCAGTAGTGTGCAACATTTTATGTGTAATCTGTGTACTCACTAGTTCAACCACGCTTGTTCAAAGAATCAGTCATGAATATTTCATGCTCTTGTGCAGTTTCTTTTCCACAACATAAAATGTCTTTTTTTCCTTCCCCCCTTCTTTTAAATAGAAAGGTATCAGTATAATTCTACCACGCTAAGCTCCCTCATATACACTTTCACATGTCCTATGAGTACTTAATGATTTCTGAAGAGTTTTATGTAATTTTAAGGAAATCTGTTAGAGCACACAACAACTAAGTAAAGGAAATGAGGCACTTCATCTCTACTTTAAACATTCTTATGTCCACAAATACCATTCTTTTCTGGGCTGCTGCTGCAAAGTGCTGTCTCTGTATGAACAAAGGCCATGTATATGAAATTATGTGAATTTGCTCTCCTACAGTTGTCTGGGGTATTAGGTGAGAACCATTTTGCTATCTATATTTTTTGGTTCACCTACCTTTTTCCCTTAAGTTTTTTCTTTTTTTTTTCCTTAAGTTTCAGTCCTACCTCCTTTTAAAAACATTCTACTCCAAAATATCTGTATCTCTCTTTACTGTTCTTAACACTTGCCTTGTAGAGCTTATTAAATTCATAGAGGAAAGAAAATATAGTTAAATAAAAACATGTGAGTATAATAAAAAAAGCAGATGTTTTAATATGTATCTCATAAAAACGAGTCTATTGAGAGAGGGGATGAAGAAGGAATGAAAGGAATCAGTGCATCAGCCCTAGGGGGGAGAAAGAGTGGACTAAATTAAAAAGGCAATTAAGAAAAGCTGAACCTCCGTCGTGCCAATGAGCTTCTATGGTAGATAAAAAAGTGTGACAAAGAACAACACACTCATGCCTATTGTTTTAGAACAATGAAGTGTGTCCTGCTTGTTATGCTGCTGTTCTAAGCATATCTCATAATATTTCCATTATTGTGCATAAGTGCAGCAAACATGAAGGATAGACAGGGCATTTTTGGCACAAGGACAAAGAACATTTTGCTTCAGCTAGTAACAAATTGCTTTCATTAAGAACAAATGATCTTGGAGCAGTTTTGTGCTGTATGGTCTCCACAAGATGTCAAGCACAAATGGTAACCCAGTGCTCTCTCTAAACAATGGAATAAACTTAGATGGAGGGAAGTATCTGCCTTGCTTTAGGACATGTTTAGTCTTTCTGTGGCTGGGCAAAATAATTTGCAGTCTCCATTCTAAAAATAACTATGTTTAGGTGCTTACTTTTACACTAACTTGTTTTGACTTGAATTAAACTGACCATCTTAACAGTTAACGTAATTAAAATGGTGATTTGTTCAGGATATAGCACCATTTAGCAGTATCTTGGTTCCCTTTCTTAATGTTCTTTAAATGATACCTTTAGTGATTTTATAGTACTTGGCTGTCCTGAGGCAAAATGTCTGTCAGCATTCCTGGTCAATCCATACTTTCAAGAGTGGGTAGTGTAGCTTGATAATTTTTTTAAATACATTGCTTTCCCCTCATCATAAAAGAAGCATTCAGCTGATATGCAAACACAGTTTATGGTTAATAGGTTCTTACTGAGCAGCTTTGGAATGTTTCAATTTAGAAATGACTGCAATATGATATTTAAGATTTGAAAAATTGTTTTTGATCATGTTTTCTATCCTCTGTTTAGAATAATATTTTGTCAAGTATATTACCACATTACTTCTTGACTATGCATTTGTAATCTTTATTTTGAAAGTTCAATATCTTAGAGATATAAGATCACTTTAGCTTTCAATTCCAGATGCAAATGTCTGATAGATCTAATAAAAATTGGGCAGGCAAGGGTATTTAAAACTCTCATTGGTTCTGCAACACAGGCCTAATACAAACATCAGAAGAAAAAAGATGGAAAAGTCAGGCAGCCAGCTGCCTCAGCAGCATCAAAGACTGCATATTCTCTTTCTGCTAACACCAGAACTGCAGAGCACATTAGGAAGGAAAGAGATGATATGCTATGCACCAAGCCTGCCTTCTGTGCCTCCACTCGTAGCTGATGTATATTGAATAGCCTTGGGTTAAATCTGATGTTTTTTTTCCAGTGAATATTACCCTTATATTTATTGTTTCCCACATAACATATTTCATAATTGCATTATTAATGACCCAGGGAAAACCAAAAATAATCAATCTCCTTGTCAGGAAAAAAGGAAGCAGAGCACTTATCTTTATGAAGAGTAAGGAAAAAAAATATTCTAAAAGGTCATAATACATTCAAAGTCCATTGCAAAGGCTGTTTAAAAGAAAGGAAGCTAGCCCTTTCTGTTGGAAAGGTAAAAGCTGAATCTCTTGTAAGCATAGAGCTTCACAGAAATTTATGAAACAATACAGCGATAGGCACAAAGGCCAGAAAATGTAAATGGGAATAATATTTGAACCCCTAGGAGCTTCAAAAAATAGTTCAGTGATTCCAGATACCGTGAAAATATACTGAAAGACATATACTTGTAAGATAACAAGAACAAGTTATAATTAATTAAAACCCAGTAAAACCCACTGGAAATAATTATTATGCTGTCTTATTTTCCAAGCCTCTGGAGAATAAGCTTTCACTATATTTTATGTTGAACTACTGGGGGAAGTCTAAGAAAGTCCGAGACAAAGTCCCAACCCGGACATATCAGAAGCATTGACAATCATTCTGCATGCTGAACTTGAAACAAAAGGGTATGTTGTTTTGGAGAAAGAAAAAGAGGGGGAAAAAAATGGGATGTGTCCAGGATTATGTAACAGCTTGACATGAATTGTGATGGCTGTGTCCAGCATGGAAACCTGGGGACATGTAGCTGCATGCAAACAGCTTTTGAATTGCAGCTGGGTTTTGTGAGGCCACCTAATGTCTCAGAGTACCATCAGCAATCAGACAGCATGTCTGGGACTATGTTCCTTGGGGACAAAGGAGTCTTTGAAGTCATTAAAATAAATGCCCCTCTCTCATCTGAAAGTGCTTTAGAAGAAATAGAGTGGCTGAAATACTGGAGAGATATTTCTTTTTCCAGCAGGGATCTGGAGCAGAATAGTTTCCACAGGAGCACTGGTGGTTCACATGCTTAAGGCTGAAGAAATATTGGTGTACCTCAAGAGGAGGACAAGAGACCAAAAAGACAAACTGTGGGTTAAAGTAAACTTTTGGGACTGACAGAAAAGTCAGATAACAAGGTCTGTGGGACGTGGGGTGTCCTCTCAAGGATGGGTTGATAGTTCAGAAGATGAGCCTGAACTACTGGAGTGAAAATACAAAGTAGTATCCAAAGACTGAAACAAAAGATATACAAGCTCCCCTTCACAAAACAAATCAGCCAATCTGTTTGGTGGTGATGCCAAAGCAGGCATTCTACAGATACAGTTTCTATCGTGTAATTTCTGCTGCTTTGCTGAATAAGCAATAATTGTGTTTAAAATTCTATGGAAAATCTATCATATATTATATGAAGGACTGACTACCAAAATACCCAGAATACTAAAGCTGTGAAAAGATTTTGTATTTTTGGTGGCATTTTAAAAACAAAACAAAAAAAAACCACTTGAGAACCTAGGGATTATTGAATTTATTTCAGCCAGTGATAGCTGTGCTGTGAAGTCAAACACTCTTTGCAACCTTGATGATACACCTGAAATTAGAAGTGATGCCTGGAATCTATTTGGGTTTCATAAACCAAAAAGACAGAATTGTGTACTAGGATGAAATCCCAAGCACCTGCTGTCTTTCCAGTCAAGGGGATTTTGGCCTTTGTCCCAGGTTTTTTAGTAAATGGGGACATTCGTTTTTCTTTCTAGTCCATCCAAGTATTTCCTGCT
This sequence comes from Cinclus cinclus, assembly GCF_963662255.1. NCBI lineage: Eukaryota > Metazoa > Chordata > Aves > Passeriformes > Cinclidae > Cinclus > Cinclus cinclus. Next base: position 47,196,398 of record NC_085048.1, on the reverse strand, counting down.
GCCAAAGACTGTAGTTTCTGTTAAACAAAATCGCTTCATGAGAATATGAGAACTGACCTCAATTCATTTACTCAGAACATTAGCTGCTAAAAAATGGAAAAATAATTCTAGTATCTTCCCCTTGTAGAATTTCATGCCATAAACAGTAATTTCTGGCATTAAGGGCCGATGACAGATAATGGTATCAGTCCATCATTGTCCTAGTAAAGTATGGATCCTAGCCAGCAGAAATCTAAGAAATTAGAAAGCAACAAATACTGACTCGTTATTAATTAAGGGATGACTGGAGAAAGGTTAGATATTTGTTTAGATCATTTATTTATCAGCAATACATGAGCAGTGCATTGGAAATATATAAAGTATTTGTGAGAAGGTCAGGTGTCATTTACACACAAGGTAATAATATTGCATTGCATTTCTTCCTAGCTAAGAAAAGATTTGTACAACTCTTGGAGTACATGTTTAATCACTAAACACTCTTTCAACCTAGAATGTGAAAACTCTAGGAAGAATCCCACTGATAATGAAGGGTTATAATGTTCCCTTGGATTGCTCATAAGAAGCTATGCATTAAACACTTTGAAAAATTCAAAACATGATTCCTGAGGTACTGGTCTGGTACTGACAGTCAGAACAGATGGATTTTTTTTTTTCCTGTATCTCAAGACTTTTGTTTTTGGCTGCTCTGCAGATTTCATCTAGGCTATCTGGACTTAGAATCACAAAATTATTAAGGCTGGAAAAGACCTCCCTGACCACCAAGTCCAGCCTTTGATTGAACATCACTCTATCAACTTGAGCATAGCACTAATTGCCAGGTCTAGTAATTTCTTGAGCACTTCCAGGGAGGGTGACTCCACCATTTTCCTGGGTAGCCTATTTCAATGCTGGGCAATCTTCTCAGTACCTTTGTCCTCCTCATCCAGATCATTGATAAAGATATTAAACAGTAAAAAGTTAATTTCCTGGACTTTTCTTTCAAAACAGGGATGTGTTGTCTGCATGGTGGTTTGATACTCCAGTTGAATTGTACTGAACTTCATTTATAATAATTGTTTTTGAACTTGCTAAATGTTCAAAATGCAAAGCTATGAATCCAAAACAGTGGTGATGTTTCAATATTTGTTTTATTCAGAAACTCATGAGTAGAAATCTGAAGTGCCCCTTTTAACTAACTGGTTAGCAAAACGTGTAAAAAAGGTTGAATTGTGTCTACCATTCTCACTGTGTATATAATACAACATACTTTTTTTGTAACCTAAACATGGATTGTAGCATTGGAGAAGGTAGCATGTAAGCACATAATTGTGTCTGTGTTGTTATCCAGAAAATATAAGAAGGTATTTCAACTCATCTTCATTTAATATTTAAGGTCACTGTCATTCTATGATTCTCTGGGAGGGAAAATGAAATACAGGTTTGAGACAGATTATATCAAAAGCACAGAATTATCCTAGTAATGTACAACAACTCATATGTGGAAGGCAAGATCAATGCCTGATGAACTTGATTATTATCCTAAGTTTCAAGTGAAACGTGGCATGGTCTAAAATAAGAGAATTCAGGTCTCCCTTCAGAAAAAGGAAGTTTGAGCTTATAATGTTTTCTGTGCTACTGTCTCGAATATGATGGACCATAAAAAAAATCAATTGCTAGATTTTCAAGAATTCTAAAAGACTTCTCATTTCGAAGTAAGGAAGACTCAGCAAAAATAGATTTGAGAGAGTATCCTACCTTGCCTTGGTAGCAAAGATGAACAATGTTCTCCAAAAAGTGAGTGAGACTCCAATTCCCAAATCTGTTTCTGGCCACACAAGAGAAGTACAATCTTGACACAGGCTGAAGACACTGGTTTTCCCCTCCAACAAGATGCAAACACTTTTGTGTTAAGAAAGAAGTTAGTTCAGAGAATTCTTAGAGCATGACAGTTCAGATTTCTCTCAATAAAATGATTTATTAAGATTTAGTCATTTTTCTATGAATATGTCAAGGATAAATAGGAATCACAGAGAAATAAGCAAACTGAAAATTGTTATTGGTTATTAAATGGCATTTAGGAAGCACATTTCTCAAGGCTTTTATAAACTTGCTTTTATGCAGATCTCAAAATCCTAATTTTGTGTTGTAATAATGTCTCAAATTCCATTTCAGTCAATCATTTCTTTCAGCTTAATTTGAGTAACTGAAAAATTATAACATTAAAGAAAATAATTTCCGTGACACCACTTTTTTCCAGATCCTGTCTAAAATTTTACAGGAGCAAGAGGTGGAATAATAGAACTGGATGGCTTTTAACAGTGTAGTGGTGATGAAATGAAGATTTTGCCCTGCATATTTGAATAAAATATTATCAAACTGGAGGACAGAAAATGCTTCTTCATACAATGTCAGTTTAGTTCTACACAAAACACCTACTTCAGAGAGTATTTGACTTAATAGAAATAAAAAAATTTAACAGCCAGAGGAAAATAGAGGGGCTTTCTCTTTATGTGATAGATATGCAAACACATCTGTACAGTGCAATTGATGAACTACTACTGCTGAATCCATCTGTTTATTTTCTACCAAGGGCAACTTTTTATGTCTGTCTGATGCCTGCATCCATCCTCCTTGAAGGATTCCCATGGGTGTGCACAGCCCTCCCTGTGAGCTGTGCAACACAGGTTCTGGCACATCTGCCTCTGAAGTTTACCTGCCAGTGAGAGCAATTCTCATTTGAAAACTGGTGAACTCAGACAGCAAAGCTCCTGTGCCCATGTGCGAAGATTATACAACATTAGGTGGAGCAGGATAAAGGGATCCATGTACCTCTAGCTTGTCTTTTTCAAAAGGACTGCTAAGAAATAGCTTGGCACAGAGAAAAGTGCTGCTGAAGGCAGCACTGCCTTGAGGACAGTGATTATCTGAGATGTAGCACAGTTGCTACAGAGCAGGTAGGAGTGCTACCTGTGAGCTGTGTAAATATGAAAAGCCATTTTTTATTATCCAACAGATTTCCTCTACCATCAGATTCACCTGGGAAGAAGGACAGATGAACATGGATCTTCAAATGACAAAATATTAACAAAAGGAATGTTTGTTCAAAAAGCCTGTGGTTGATTCTGCCTGCAGGTTATTAGCAGACTTCAAAGTCTGGACTGCTTCTTTCAGAAGAAATCAGACAGACTGATTTCATGGTGTGGTAAGTCACTGGACTGTGTGACAGCTATAAGGTACAATTTGCTCAGGCACTTTATGGAGTCTTCTGGTATGTTTTTTCTAGAAGTCTCTAAAACTAGTGTTTATTATTAATTGAAGCAAGTCAACTTTTAATCTAAGGATGTTGTTAAGCAACAAGATAGGATGTGCATCAATTGAAAAAAAAAACCACAAAAAACCAGAAATCAAATATTTCTTTCCTAACTACAGCTAGATTCCTATGCAGAGGTATTTCTCTTGTATGGACATACTTTTCAGTCAAGCAGCATACAGAGTATTCAGAAGTAAGCTTTACACTGTATCCGGCAGAAAGGCTGTGCCGATTTTCCAGGAAACTCTCATTCTTTCCACCACCTCTTAGGACTCTTTCAGAGACAGTCTCTGGAGCTAAGATATCTATTTTCTCTCACAGTATCTCTCTATTTCCTGTACTGCAGTCTTCTGCTTTCCATGTCAATCTTGCTCTGCTTGTCTTCCTAAAACCTGGACATTTTTCCAAAATTGTGGAGCAATTCTCAGAGAAAGAGCAATTATCCCGAGTGGATATAATTGCACCAGAATGCCCTTGGCAACGGAGTGCAGGAAGCCACAATAAACTGTAAACAGATCCATTAAACAATCATGATCCTCATCACAGATTGACTTCCAGTGTACTGACAAACCTTACACAGTCATTGAATTTTATGCAATTATTTAATATTCTACTTAGTATTAGCATTGCTGTTTGTTTTATTCATGACCATTTAACCAGAGAGTCATGAGTCTGAAACTTCAGGGTATGCCATGACAAATATCAAGATTGGACAGGTGGACATCATGGTCATGTTTCAAGTCATGTTCTAACACCTGTAAGAAATCTGGACTTTTTTAAACCATACTTTTCCCTTGTAAACAATCTTGACTACAGTCCTACACAGCCAGACATCTACTGAAGCATAACAATTTTTTTCAGAAACAATACAGAAAGCAAACTAAGGAAATCTGCTGCAATTATTGCCTAAAGAAAACAGGACAGATAGCTGAATATGTACTTGTATATGAAAACTTCAGATTTTTACATTTTTTAATTTGTTGTGAACAAATCATTATTCATCCAAAGACACAAACATTTCAATACATTATGAAATGTGCTTTGCAAGAAAGAAGAAAACAGTTCATGAATATCATAAACAGCTATTGGTAGCAGTCATAAATTGTTAAAATAAACCATATGTTACAGTAGCATTATAAAAATGAGTCAGCAGCCCTGACAATAAAGTTTTGTGTGCCATTTGATATTTTCTCATCAATCTCTATAATCTACTGTAGATTTGATAATTTGATCATGAACAAACTCTTTCCTAATTTGATCATGAGCAATCCATTTGCTTAAAAATCTAAAATATTTCTCTTGAGGGCCCTGTGACATGAAAGAAAATATCTCAGTCTGAATTTTTTCTGCAGTAAGTTAATCAACTGGCTTAGTAAAATAAAAAAAAAAGCCTTGGAAGATTGATCAAAGTCAACAGCAAATTTCTAAATATTTAGAAGCAAAAACTTCCTCGCTTACTTTTTTGTTCTTCTGCTTTTCACTTGGAACCAGCTCAGACTCAGAAAAACACACAGAAATGTTAGAGACCTCTACCAAGGACTTTTGGAGTTTTTTTAACCATCACAACTCAGAAAAATATTAAGTAAGAATCCCAAAAATGGTGTTCCTTCTGTTTGAGTTGCACAAATTTCTTTTACCAGTAACTGATAGTACCTTTGTTTTTAATATTAACAGGCAAAATAAGCTGTATCCAACCATTAACACTATCACATTTTCCTCTCGTATTCATAACAAGACCTTTTCATTTCAGAACTACACCATCGGTGGAATTCTGGTAGATTGCAGGAACATTTTGGAGCTGTTGCATGACTGCAATTTTTAAAATTATTTTGTAGATTTGTTTCTTATTTTCTTCTTGTGAAGTTCTCTGTGTGGCATGACCCACTCACTAGACTAATTTTAGTGCTCTTCACCCAGCACTCTGCCCACTCGTGATACTATAATATGGAACCTGATATCTTTAATAGCTTACTGTAGTTTTGAAGATATTTGGTCTTCCTTCCTGTGAAGCATTAAGTACAAAACCAATCAATATACTTTCATTTAATTCAGTTGTTAGACAAGCTTAAACTAAGTTTGACTCTCCTGCCAACATTTATTTTCTGCTTTTGTCATTCCATCTGTAACATTTTCTTCTTCCTTCTACTTTCCTCCCCTCCCAGCACACACACTGGAGAATAATCAGGACCTTAGAAGTACTGTAGTGGATGGCTCACTGCAAAGTCAAGATTTTAATAACTCCTCCCTTTGTAATTTCTGCAACTCAAGAGACTGTTTTCCCTTCAATATGGTGTTAAATCAAGAGTTTGGTTTAAAAATAAATGCTGAATCTTTCCAAAGGCCATCTGATAAGACTAGTAATTCAAGAGTGAAAACAGTACTGCTATGCTTATATGAGAAAAATACTATTGAAAATCTGCTGCATTAGTTCAAGTATATTGAACTGAAAAGTTTTCTAGAAGAAACATCAACTAAAAAAATTCTCCCATTACACTTTTCCAGCAGCTTACTGCTGGCAATGGAAATGTCACTGAATGCAATTGTCCTTGGAGTTCTTAGGGTTACAAGGATATATTACATCACCTAGCAACAGAAACATCTATTTGGGATACAAAGATCAAATAAGTTCTTTTAATGTGTTGTAGATCCCCCAGGATATACACAAATAAACTCCCATAGAAATACACATAGTTTGCAAGCCAGTCTGTTTCTTTGTCCTTGATCAAAAGTGCTTTTCATTTGGAGGACTTTGACCTTTTGCTAGCAAAACTGGTAACAGACTCCTTATTTCATTTATGCATTTGTTTGCCTGTTTATTTTCAGGCACAAAAATTGTACTTAGAGATTTACATACCGTTCTTTGAAGATTCTTCCATCCAGCTCATTGTCCCTTCTTCAAAATGAGATTTCATTGAATTTTGGAACCTTGTAGTTTTAATAACTAGAGCAGGGCAAACAGCAAGCTAACTGTCTTGTAGGAAACTTACTTTTTTTTAATTAAAAAAAAAAAGTTTTAACCTCTCAGGAAACAGAAGCTGTCAATCCAGAGTGTCCTCAGACACACTGGCGTGTGGTGGGTTTTTCGGTCAATACTAGTGATGACACATCACAGAATGGCCTTAAGACACTCTCAGGGTCCCTGCAATCAGGCACTTCATTCTCATCTGCTCTGTTGCCATGGATCTTGTAAGTTTGCAGAATCAGGTCAGACTCACCAGGAATGAAGTGTCCTTCACAGGATCATTCAGAGCAATGAAATGGTTATGCAGACAAGTATTAATAAATGTGGGCTGACTTCAGAAATCCATGGAAAAGCTCTTTCTGGGTATTAAACGGTGAAATTCAATACTTCATCCTCTTTCATCTTAACCATCCTTTGTAGTCTACAGTTAGCTGTAGCTTACAGAATTCCACAATGATATACGACAAGTTCAACTCTTCTTACGCCCTCTGAGTACATTCTAGACTTTTATTAATCTCATTGAGCTGGAAAGCATGGGGGGGAGGGGGGGGGGGGGGGGCAGAGCAACCTGCCTTGTTCTCAACATTTTATGACTCAGAAGTGAGCTCTGACTTTTCTGTGTGACTTTCGAAGTGTGCCTTTTCTCTTTGTGCTTTGCGCTCAGGTTTTCAGTTTGCTTCCTTATTTTAAGGACAGATCTTCAAAGGGGTTAAGCATCTTTGAAAATCTTCTCATAAGCCTGTGAAATTTTGAGATCAAAGTCTTTCTGGAGACTACATTTCTTCTTACTCATTCTTAATTGATAGGCATATGATCAAAAGCGAAACTATAGATAAAGCCAAAGATGGACTGAAGTGGTATTTGGAAACCTATGCAGATGCATAGTGACCCATCAAGACATTGTGTGATCCTAAATCATTCTAACCTTTCTAGGAATCCAGTTGAATGGGCAGTTATAGAGTCCACAAGGTTTGATGGGCAGAGGATCCCATACTGTGGGATTCTGGTGTCTTGGGCAGCTTCTAGTGAAGCTTCTATACAGCACAAACAGAATCTAGCCTAAGAAGTTTCTGTAGTTTATTCCATCATCTGTATTGCTTTAAAAGTGATGAGTGTATCTATGGCATAACCAAGCACTTTACACTGAAGTTTATTATAAAGCAGATAAAGTTTTGTGGTCAGGTAATTGACGGATTTTGCCTCTCAGACACGCAAACTTTCAGTCAGTCTTGCAAGTCTGATTATTCTACCCTGCTCTCGTAATGCAATATTGAAAATAACAACACTTTAAATGTATTTTATATGGAGGATTGTGATATAGTCTAGACACACACTTAGTAAATACATCAAAAAATGGACTAGTGTTCTAAGACAAGCACACTAATGTTACTACAAGCAAACAGAAGTCCCTTGGAGATAACTAGCTGATAAATCAGGCAATTCTCAAAGACTGATTATTAAAGCACTAAAGACATATAAATTCAGTGAAACAATCAGAAGACATTAAAGAAAGGCAGCTTTATGTCTACTTCGGGCCCATTCTTCATATGATATAAGTCAAGACAAATCCCTGTCACATCATATTTTCTTGCTGTGGGATGATGTGGGGTAAATAAGGGGCCCACTTAGCTCTTTTGTGTAGCTCATTTAAAATAACCCAGATTAATGGGGACCTGTCTTTTTTACCCTTGTAGGGAATGATAAATACTAAGAAATATTATTGAAGCCATTCAGCTGTCCATTAATAATACATTAGTAAATACCATATGATCAAATTTCAGCTTGCAGCTGAGCCGAGTGTTAGCTAAAATACCAGCAATATTTCATTCATGAAGGGTAAGGGTCCTGCTAGCATCTACATGCACACAGGATGCAGAAAGGAGAAAAAGTAGGTCCCAGAAATACCTGAAATACTATTTTATAAAAAGCATGAAGAAGCATGGGGAAAGTTTCCCAAATTGGAGGAACACAATGTGATGAAACAGCGATAGCTATTCTCTTGACTTTCTCCAAAGCCTAACAATGTTTTACTCTGCTTGCAGAGCCCAGCTCAAATCTGAATTTTGCCAGAAAGAATTATTCTGATTTCAAGGGTTTCTTTCCATTACATTCTTTTGCAAGATTAAAAGATCATTTAAACCCTTTGGCAATGACTACTATTTTTGTTCTCCATCCCTCAAGGACTGATTTTCTCAAGAATCTTAAAAACTTTATATTCTTCCCTGGACTTGCTTCTCTTTTTGAAGGATCTGTGCTCTTTTTATAACTTCTTAGAAGGTCAAACTTTTTCTTTCCTGGAAATGGCTGATAATCTGTTCTGTGTGTAGTGATTGTCCTTCCCTACATCTAAATTTGTTCTGTTTATAAGCAATAGCCTGTTGTCACATTCTTGCATGTTTTTTGTCAATGACTGTAGGTAACACCGTTTTTCATGCAATAATATTGGTTATATCTGAAAGGGAGCTATTTTTATTCCCACCTTCCATATAAATGAGGCAAACACTTTTCTTTTTATCTTTTTTTTTAATATTCTCCAAGTCAAATTAGTCTCTATATATGCATCAGATTTCTTTATTGGACTGACATTGTGCTAGGTCATCCCATGCCAGGAGATGTCCTGTAGTAGCTGTTCACTAATATGTATTACTCATATAATTAATTCGGTCTTTGAAATTGAGATTTCCTAAAAAATTTTAGGAAAAAAACAACTCAGAATTTACAAATAATGCTTCAGTTTGTCTATTTTACCTATTAACTATAAAAGCCCATTATACTTTCAAGTCTGTATTGTTTTAATTTCCTTCTATTAAGAAAACTTCTGTTTGTACAAATGTCTGTGTATCTGTATGAGCATGTATACAGTAGGTAACACATTTTAACTCAGAGATTTTTGGAGACTTGCAAATGAATTTTTAAGAACTGATATAAAGTTCATGACATACTGATTTTAGGTAACTTTCGAAGAGAATTTATTAGGCATTGAAAAAAAAAATTACATTTGGTTTGATGAAATAAGATGTTAAAATATTAGGTATATAAAATTAGACCATAAAATTTTATGGAAGCATAACTGTCCTGACACAAAAACATACTGCAGATTTAAAATGCTCTCCAAATGATTTTTTTTTTCTCGTTTTCACTTTTTTTTTTTTCTTGGATTTTTTTTTTTTCAGTTTAATACTATGGGCTACAGAGCAGAGGTGAAAATCCAGTCAGCGCTCATATAACTTGACATTAATTGACCCTCTCTATTATGTAACCTATATGTAAACAAAATACTTCCAGTCTCAGGCTCTTGGTTTTCTTAGCTCTAAAGACACAATTCTGTTCAAAACTTGCATGTTTTCTTTCCCCATAACTATTAAGCGCTAGATTTTCTCTGCCTTACTGGTCCTATCAAACCAGACAGAGATAGCATCTTGAATCTTGTCTTAATAATTACCCTAAGCAGCAAATTCCCCTTGGATGCTATCAACAAATTCTTGATAGAGAGTCCCTAAGAGCCTTTTCACCTACCTCAATGAGTAACACACTGTAAGGCAATAAATAAGACAAACTTTAGCACAGGAAGGAATCCTGGAACAGGGGATTCTTCCTCTAATGTGAGGAAAAATATGCATATTTCAGCTGCAGGTTGCAGGACAGGAGAACATAATCTGTTTATTTAAAAACCTGGTCCTCAAATGGGTTGTGTAATTAACCATTCTCTTTTTCAAACCAAAATGATGATTTCTTTTAGATTTTGAGGAGACACCTGGACAGAAAAGGTACCCTCTGTTTCATTCTATTTATGAAGTCTGTACTAAACTTGACTCCTGCCCCAGGGAATAGGGGTATAAATAATTCTCATTAATTAGAAAGAAAAAAAAAGTCAAGATATCACTTACATTTGTCTACACAGTCAAAAACAGGACTTCATTATGAAGACAAACAGGAATAGATATTTAAAACCACATTAAAAAAAAACAAAATAACTATAGTGTTTTCAAATTTCTGTGTTTAAAGAATGGAAAAAAATACATCAAATACTTCAAATAAAAAAGCCTTTAACACATTAGCTTATAATTTCACCAGAAAAAAATCTGATGCATTAAAAACATAATACCATATCCTTGAGTGTTTTCCAAGTATTAAATTAACTATAACCCTTAAGCAAAAATAAATGCAAAGCTTTACGAAATTTACGGATTTTACGTAAATCATAAGGTTGGGTGCTAAAAGATCAAGGGAGTAAATTGTGAGAGATTGAAGAACACAGGTAAATACAATCTCCTAACCTGAATTTTAGGATGTCAAAGCTACCTAATTACCCTCTGTCCTGGAAAAAAACCTTGTGAGATGTTCCAAATGTACACTTTTATGGAGTTCCCCTTCAGTAATTTTGTTTACTGCCTGAAAGAGCAGTATAAATGTATACTTTGTATGCAAAGTATGTAAAGTGTGCATGTATATGTATAGATATTTTGAGATTGCTATGATTTTGCTAAAAGATTAATGGATTGACACTTAGTTTTGTTTTTTTAACTCTTCTTGAAGCCAAGATAAATTATTTATTATTCAGTTGGTGCTCCGTAATAAAATTATAACTTAGCAACTGTAACCATTTCTAAAACATTACTGATCTTATAAGATGAAGTGTTACTGTGTTGACATAAACTCCTGGAGTAATTCACCTTGATTGATTAAAAACTCTTATTTTATCCATTGTACTTAGATATTTTTTCATTCCAGAGTAAACAACGACAGCTAATAAACATGGTATCTCACTGCTGTGTGATCGAAGACTAGCTTTTAGGACAAGAAACAAATGGAGGTCTAATCTTTCTAGTGCCTTTTAGAGGTACTTAACATTGGTCTACAAAGAGCTTTGAATGAAAAGAATTAGTAATGGAAGAGACCTACAAAGTAATTTGTCTAGTCCTCTGCCAAAGCAAGATTGCTTATCTATGATATACGGTATTTTTAAGGGTGATGTCCAGTGCAACCCTAAATTATTCATCTGACCTCTTACTGTTTCCCTTATATCCTTAGACATACCAGGTTATTTTATGCTGTAGCTTGGACTTTATTGTGTTTCATTTAATTTTGTTCCTATAATAGCATACTTTACAACAACTTACACAGTCTTCTTTACACTTTTACTTGTACTTCTCAGATGCATTGCTGAGTTAGGCAAGCTACACCAGTGTGATCATTTTTCTTGGCTATTCAGGCTGTGAAATAACTCTGCCTTGCATGCAAAATAACAGGCTTTTACCCAGTGTTGCACTTGAAGGTCAGATTTAATTTACCATCTACTAAATTCATCAAATGTTATTATGTTCTTGCATGTTTCTAATGGTAGGGATATCTTCTATGCAGCATTATTTTCATATACATTACCCAAGGCATATTTGTAAACCTGTGCATTTAATGCAGGAAACCTGTGTCAAGGGAGAAGCCTTCCCTACATGTACTGAGTGAAGTTCTGCTCCACTTTTTAGAATTATGCATACTAAACAACAGAATCTCCTTATCTCCACAGGTGCTATATTGATAAACTTTGCTATAATCATCACTATAATGTCTCTGCCTTGAAATATCTGCAGGTTTTATTGTACCTCTCTTCAATTGTATCTTTTAGAAGATATTTCCTCTTTTCTTTAAAATCTCTAACCTAAAGTAACCTAACTCTGATTCACAAAAAGCAGTGAAGAAACAACCTTGTACTCTAGTTTAGAAGAACCCATTACATATTCTATCCGTGGTATCATTAGGGCTGCCCTCACAAATTCAATCAAAATGAAACCTCCAGGGAAATTTTATTGTCCAGGATGATTATTGGAAGCAGGGTATGAGAAGAAGAACTTTTATTTTTCCTAAAGCATTCTGGGCAGTGTCCTGGGGTGATATGACTTGAAGGGCTTTAAGCATCATCCTGGCAGTGTTTATGAGAAGAGATGAGGAGAAGGAGGGAAGGCAAGAGGGATGAGGAGAAGAATGATGGTCTGCTTCTGCATGCCACCGTGCCTGAAAGAGATGACATCTCATTATTAGTTGGAGAAGATCCTGTGCAAAATGCCAGTGCAAGAAAGGAGGCCAAAAACCTGGAAAAAAAATCCAAAACCAAAAAATACCTGAAACAAACATAAAAAGCAGCCAACCAAACAAAAATTTTCATTCCAGTAATAAATTATAGCATTTCCAACTGCCAGCATCTTAACCATTATTGAATGGTTAACAGGTACATGCTAATGAAAACTGGTAGCTATGTATTTTTCTCTTCCAGCATGATTCTTTGAAGGGTTTATTAGAGCAAAAACTCTTTTTCAAAATTGAGAATATCACCATCGATTATAAAGTGCAACATATGTGGAACATCAAAGCACAAAAACACCACAGAAATCTGTCTTTAATCGTCAGCTTCTCTTCACTTATGGAAATTTTATAAATAGAATATTCAGCCCTCCTCCTTTTGTACATTAAAATGTGGAGTTATATGTAGCACTTGCACACAACAACTGGCAACCTGTTTAGTAAAGTGAATTTGCTGTGTTGATTCAGAGATTTCAGCTATTTTCCAAGTTTTCCATTCAAGAGATTTTTCACGTCAGCTCTTCACATCCTATTAACAGGTACCATTTTTTGAGCTGCAGACTGCATATAATCACCAGTCACTGTAATGAACAGTCCTATACTGTACCTGTTTGATAACTGCACATGCCACCTAGATCTAATTAATGAGAAGTCACATACGAGAGTTTATTATGTAACAGTTAGAAAGCAGAATATTTACATTGATTTACGTCATCCAAAATTCTGATCCAGTGCCTCAACAAGTGAACTGGGGGGGGGGGGAGGGGGGGAGGGAGGCAGGCTGAGAGAGGGATGCGGGAGGGAGGATGTAAAGAAATGATTGCTTATCTCTAATTATGTGGCACTGTTAAAAATAAAAAAAAAATATTATAAAGCAATAGTTGAGTATTTTAGCACTTCACAGCATCACTCTGACAGCCTTTAAAAGAGAGAGGAAAATGTTATAATGGTGATCTTAAGGAAGGTGAGTGGAACAGCAGAAAGAGTAGCATTTCTCTGGGAATAGCTGGACTGTGGAGGACATTGTTTTCCTCCTCCTTTGTCTTTGAAGGTCCATCTTTGTCTAGCCCAGCAGAAGATTTAATAGACTGTAACTGGTCTTCCCTGCAGCCCCATCACTGATGATGGTTTTTTATATTTTCTTGCTCAGGAGAGACTACATGCAACTTGTCCCCTACACCTGGTATTATTATATTTTCCAGGTATATACATGCAGCAGCTGCAAATGCTTAATTTATTTCCTGTAATGGCCAGTGCATGGATTTTTTTTACTTATGAATTGTTTTGACCTTTAAATATTCCCTTGATGGTTTTGACCATTACCAGATAGCAAAAATCAGGCTAAATTATTTTTTACATGGTCAAGTAAAGCAAGTATAATTTTCAACATATGCTTTTAGTGAATGGCTTTCAAAATGTTACACTTATGGGAATTTTAAATGGTTGAGTAAACCAGAACAGAATAAAGAAAGCAAAAGAGAATATATCAAAACCAGCTTACTTTGAATGATGGCTATCACAAAGAAACCTGAATATAATTTGGTTTGAGAAGTCTGAATTTCAATCACTTTATGTGATGGTATTGTAAAAAAGTGGAGCTGTCATTTGTAAACTAATATATTTTTCCCTCACTGGAAAAAAAAAAATCGTGATCACAGAGATTGTTTTGTTTAATTATTAATACACTGTGTCATTCTACTTTTGCAACTCTGTTACTAGCCCAAGCCTTGATGACAGCAAGATGTTCTAGCAGAGAATAACTACACTTGGGTTTCTGAAGTTGTATCTGGGAGTATCAGTGTTTGAGAAGAATGGAGGAGAATAGATTACAACCAGAATTACAGCACCTTATAGCACCTTACCTTCTGAGAGAACTGGTAACCTCAGTAATTATTCACAGCACAAGTTTTGTTTTGTTTCTTTCCCATGTGGCCTAATACCTTTCCAGCAGGAATAATTCAATGCTGAGACATGTACCACAAAGAGAAGTGTGGCAGAAATTCTGTTCCTAATTCAGTCGTCTGCTTTATATGAAGCCAAGCACTTTTGAAATCTAAAAAATTAGCTCAGCTGGTAACAAAGTCAACAAAGGTGAAATGTTATCTGTAGCAGATAGGAAATAGAAAACAGAGAAGTGATGGCTGCAGTAGGATATGGTGACAGGGCAATGTGCTGTGAGGGATGTGATCTGGGAGCAAAGAGGAATGAAACAATGTAAAAACAACAGCACTGTAAAGAGAAGTGAGGCAGAACATAACATTATTAAACTAATGGTTTGAAGCATTAGAATACTGAATTCACTGTGGATGGAGGCAGTACAAATATGCACAGTATGAAAGAACATTATGATAAAGTAAAAGGAAGAGGTTGGAATGCATTTCCCTGAAGGATTAGGTTATTTGTTTGGATGAATGTATTGCAGGTTTTAGGACTACATTTTCAAGCATAGAAATACCATTTATTTCAAGAGTTATCTGCTATGTACAGAATACATAGATACATTTGTTTATCTATTTATGCACATATGTATAGATACAAGCAATGACTTTAGTAATTTTTGATACCAGAATTAGGAGAATGTGACTATGCTTTTAGCACACAGATGCAATGAAGATTATTTTCTGGAAATAATAAATTCTCAAAAAGGCTGAACAACAGTTCCCAGAGTGAGACTCTCTGCATGTTTGAATTAATGTTCCTGAGTGCTCCCTTGTTAGCGCTAAGCATATAGTTTAAATAAAGAAATCACATTCCAGGCTCCAAATACAATTTGTCAGCTTTGCTTCTGGGAAGTGTGAAAGCAGCAAAAGTGAGAGTCATTTATTCACCATCTGTTCAGCTACTCACCTCTTTATCACACAGAGATGCAGAAGATACAAAGTTTAGTAAGTTTTCAGACCAGACATCAGGCTGTTAGAAGTGAAGACAGGGCATTTTTTATTAACCTTATGAACAGAGATTCACTGGGTTTCCATATGTGCCTTAACAAGGCCACATAACAAGACCACTAAAATATGAATCATATTTCCCCATTGCATCTAATTTTTACTGTAGTATGTAGTTAATATCTTAATATTTACAGGGATTAACTGAAAAATATTGCACTTGAGTGATTTGGGATTTTTTGGTTTTTTTTTTAATATTTAAAAAGTGAAAGAAACAGGAGATCGTGAGATAAAGAGTGTAATTCAGAAAGAAGACTGAATAAGCTAAGGTATTCACAGCTTGCTTACTGCATAAACTAGGGTGCACTAGTTCTTAATCCAGCTGTTAATGCCATTTATCTGCGTATGGAAACTTAGAGACCCTATCTAATTTACAGTGTCTATCTTCAGATATTTCTTGTGGACTCCTGATTACTGGGTGTCATTTTTATACCTTCTCATAATTAAAAAAAAATGTGATTTTTATCTTTTATAAAAGTGGGTTTCTTTGAACTTGGGGAGAAAATAATTATTCAAGGTTTGCAGTAATTCTGCATATACAGTGTATATACAAGTTTAAAAAAACCTTATAGAAGCATGAAAAATGCCTTTTTGAAAATTTAACATTGCTGCAATATGAAAGAGTAACTTGTTGCAGTAGAGGAAATACCATTTTTTCCCTGTCTAGGGTACTGATCATAAAACAGATTTGACCATAAAAATAGAGTAGGGTGCCTCATATTTATATAAATTAGTGACCTTTTTCTTGTGTTGTCACATTCAGTCTCTCCAGTCTGTGCAATACAGACTGAGATCTTGCCCACCCCTGCACTCGGACTCAATCTGCAGTAACTTGAATGCTTCCATAGGAGATGATGAAATACAAGAGTGGTTCATTACCTCACAAGAGTGTGAAGGTTAATGGGTGTCATCGCTCTACCTGTACAATGCTCAGGTTTACAGATCAGTTTGAGTGCAAACCAGACATCACAGTCAATAGGAAGTGCCCTTTCTTGCCCTGTCTACCTGGTTACATTGTCCACATGATTCCCGTTTTCATACTGTTAGCACTTTTACACTGCTCCTTGTTCTTATGATTAATGCAACAACTTCTCTTTCTGCTGGAAATGCAGACTTCTGTATCTGTTGTTAGCTGATCAGCTTTGTTGCCTGCTTTCAATCGAGTTTTGAAGATGAACAGGAACAGGTGGGGCTGAGAAGCACCTCAATGTCAGACACAAGGGGAGGGGAAATTAAAACACAATAGGTCTCAGAAAGGAAGGCTTGTTCTGCAGCTGGGGACGTAAGAAGCAGTTTTTGGACTCCCACACAATCTCACAGTCTTCATTGGGATTGCTCATGGAGGATAACCAGTAACAGAAATCTGTGGCATAGATAAAAACTGTGACATACAGTGCAATTTGAATCCTTGATGAAGCTGCAGGGCAGCAGAGCTGTACTGACCTGCAGATGAATTGTACAGAACCCTCCCTTGGCCCCATCCAAAGCATCAAAGAGCACATTTGCCCAGGTACTCCAGAGTAGCTTCCAACAGAAAACATTGTGCTACTTGAATTATTGTTCATCTCTGCCTCCCTCCAGTAGCTAAAAGGAGAGAGTAAATCATGTTTAGCCTCTGTACCTGCCAAGCAGTACTACTGCTTTGGGAAGCTGCCTGTCGCATCTCCTATTAATGAGCACAGAACTCGGAGCTCCCGACCTGGGAGCAGCAGTATCAGCACATCCCCCGATGCTCCTCCTGGTGTGGTAGACCGCAAAGTACCTGTTAAATCTTCTGGCTGCATGCCAAAATCCAAACACAGCAAGTTCATATTCAGTCAGAATGCATCTCTGACCAGAAACAAAATAACTGCATGGGTTTTGAGAAATGAAAGAATACAGGTGATGATATCAGCAATTTCAGGACATTGAAAATAATAGAATTTTCAAGAAATTAAATGAGGAATTTGCCCGCTTATTTATGTTCTTTCTGCAGTCTGTCTAGCAAGAAACTGTGTCAATGGGCCTTGATCCCAACAAGCCGTGAAGCAGCTGCCCCAGCCGTGTAAGGCTTCTTGCCCCTGGCAGCAGAGAAGGCTAACAGCGTCCTGGGTTTTAACACAAGGATCGTAGCCAGTAGGCTGAGGGAAGAAATCATAACTTTTCTCTCAGAGTTTTGAATAAATTAAAAAGAGATCCTAAGAGATAAAAAATCCCAACAGAACAAGAAGGCTACTAGGGAGAGACCATAACTCCCACATGAAGTTCTGAGATCAGATGAGACATGAATACTTGTTTCACTGCTGAGACACATGACTTTTATAAGTAATTTCTAGAAGGACTATCTTCTAGAAGGATCTATCTTCTCTCAGTGCATTCTTCCACTCTGCATTTATGCTAGATAATTTGGGGTTGATGTATGTAACCTTACAGGGTGCAAGCCAATAACTCCTTCTGTCTCTTTGGTGAAAAATAACACCTCTGGAAAAACACAATGAAGCAAAAAGAAAAAAACTGGATTTTAAAAGCAGGTTTATTTTTCCATGTTCCTGTTATTAAACATTAAGTTTTCATTGCTTGAAAGCTTTACCCTAAAGTCTAGTAAATATAATCAAGCTCTAATTAAATGTTAATGTAGAGAGAGTGTGTTAAAAATTCATGTGGAGTGAGCAGATGCTGTGTTTTAGTCAGCATGGTCCAATCGACAGGATCAGATCCCAGCTGTGGAAACCCTGTCTCTTGACACACCAGCAGAGCAGTTCCTGTTGGCTGTGCATTCTGAACCACTTCTGTGGGTGGCAGCACACCTGTTTAGGACACAAAGGTACAGCCACCTCTGACCTACAGGCTGTGTTCAGCCCACACTGGAGGAGCTGGCCCATGCTATTTGTAACTGATGTAAGAGCGCAAAAATGCAATGGATGATCTGCACCTACTGACACACCACATACACTCTCCTATCACGTTTCTAAAAAGTCATACCTCACTTTTGCATTTTAGCAATCAGTTTTAAGTTCCAATTCTGAAAATAGAAATCCTGCACTGTACTTCTACTTGACATAATTATCATTATTTCCAATAACATTTTAATGAAAAAAATCATTTCTCATTTAAAAAATTAATTTTGAAACTGCTAATAAATTATGGCACTAGAGAAAGGTCAGATTTTCTCCTTCATAAAAACTACTGCTGAAACGCCAATAAGAGTACAAGATTAAATTTTCACAAAAGCTTTTATTGTTGTATTTGTCAGTTCTAAATGAATGCTAAATAAAATTAATATATTTTTCACTAATGGAAACTGACTAAACTATTACTTTCTCTATTATTGCTCATTTACCTATTATCTTGGTCTGATTTGAGTTCACAATTTAGGTTAGACATGTAACTGAATACTTTACTAGGCAGTGCCACCATATAGTTGTAAAATTTATTCTATAACATCTTTTCCCACCTTCTTATAATCGGTACCTAGAACTGTGCCTGACCATTTTGTGCATGCTATGAAGTTGCAGGAAGTTTCCTTACTCCTTGCTGTGATGAGCTGCCCATGCACAAGACAAAGCACAGCTCTTTTGCAGCCATCACAGCCTGAATAATTAATTATCTTGGTGGGAATAACCCTGACAGCCATTTTGCTTGACTCATGACCTTGTGCTGTGTCTGCACAAATGAGAAGTGTTACAACCAAGTCTCTCTTTAAAGTTTTATGTTCTGCAACAGTGCTGAGTCAGGACGTGGTTACTATTGCAAATGTAAGCTGTGTGCACATTTTTCCTACTGTTTTTGGTTCCATGATATAAAGAAAGGCAAAAGCCAGCAGAAATTATGAAATAGCAATGTCTGTCACTATGGTTTTTCATAGAATCGTAGAATACTTTGGATTGCAAGGGGCCTTTAAAGGTCACTTAGTCATTACCGGAAATATTTTCACAATCATTATACCTGCCTAAAAAAATGCTGAAAGTCATAACTTCTTTAGACAAAATGAATCAAGCAAACGATTATTTCCACAGATGTTTTAAAAGTGTACTGTCTCTGAGGAAAACTTACTATATACAGCACTTTGATTAAGCCTTAAGACGCTTTTTCTGAGACACCACTCGTTATTTCTGTGAATTCCTTCTTTCCTTTATGTGCATATTCCTGAGTTTTACTCAATGAAATTTGTTGCAGACAGACTGCTTTGGCTTTTTTTTTTTTTTTTTTATAATTTTTTCTCCTATGACTTTAATTTATTAGAAGTAGAAAATTATTTTCCAGGTATTGTCAAATATCAGTGTGCTGGAAGAAGGTAGAAGTACTGGACAGGCTGGGGTTTTTTGCTAATTGTGTTAATACATTAGATTCAGTTTTCCTGAGTTCTGGCATTTAAGATTCCCTGCACCAATCATTACATGAGTGGGTGTACAGTACAGTAATTCATGTGTGTTTGGCATCTGGTAATCTTTCCCTGGGTGGTTGGTTTACTTGCCAGGGAAGAATCAGGGAGTGGGACTGTATCTCCTGGGCCACCTCCAAGGGGAATATTCTGTTCTGTAAATATGTGAGCTAGAGCTAGAAAGCTGGTGGCAGAAATAAAACACATCTATTGCAGATAAAGTGAAAAAAAAAAAAATTGGATTCTTTAAGCACATGAAAAGTTCACAAGAAATTGTGGGTCTTAAAGAAATTCTTACTGATGTGTAGTGTTGAAATGCCTCTGGAGGGATTTTCTCGAGATCTGCAATGAAAATGCTTGGTGTTGCAAATGTAAGTGGATATCACAGAATCTACTTTGGTTCTGTAACTCAGTGCAATCTCCTACCCCTTAAAAAACCCCAACAAACAAACCAAACCAAGCAAGCAAGTACCCCACCCAAACCAACCAACTAACCAAAAAAGGAAAAGCAAAAGAATCCCTCACTTCTTTCCACTGGAAATAGATGAAGTTTTCCTTCCTTTTGCAACATAGGTTACCTGAATTCTGGATGAATCTGTGGAAAGTCCCCATTCTATATCCTTTAAATGTAAACACTATAAAATAGCTCATGTTCTTACTATCTTTCCCCCTTTTTCTTCTGACAGGCACTATGCCTGCAGATCCCAGATGTAAGAAAAGTTAGCTTTAAAATCAAATTCTGATGGAAACAGAAGCCTGACTCTTCTCCAGCATCCACATTTTCCTGGGCACAGAAACATCCTTGTGTTTCTAGGCCTGATTTTGTAGGAAGCATTATTGTTGCCAAAAGAGAGAAAAAGATATGACAAAGGCAGCCACACCTAACTTGAACTAGCTGGCCTCATTTGTAAAAGGTTTTGGAGTTTGAGACTGGTTTCTAACCAAGATGTCACCCCAGTATTCAGTGTGGTATTGAGTTCACCTCAAAACCCATATTTAGTTTTTGCAACACCAGTGCCTTCCAGTTAAAATTCCTGTCCAGATGATATGCTGAGAATGTTTCATATTCCATCACCATGCCTTTTGCAAAAAAGATATCACCCATCTTGTGCATGTTGAGGTTCTAACAGATTTGTAGTTTTATTTAATATTAATAGTTAAATAAATCATAACATAATTTTTGTTTTTAAATTACAATAATACCATAACATCTTCTGGGAAAAAGCATGTGCTGAAGTAGAGCATGATAGCTTGATTTTTTTTATTTTCTTTTATTTTACAACTACTGAAAGGATTATGTAATTAATTGTAAAATAAAATTATAAAATCAAACTAAAAGCAAATATATAAGAACAACAAAATGAGTAAATGAATGACAAATATAACTTTGTGAATTAGATTTTTACATTCCGAGATACAATATTCTGATAGTAAAATTTATGCTGTTTGTAAAAAATATAAGATTTTTGTTTCTGAAAGACAGTGAGAACAGAGTTTCTTTTCTGTGGTCAGTTGCAATTCAGAATCACTGAAAATGGCTGTTCATCTCAGTGTTGTTTAAATCAGTGACAAAACTTCTTCAGTGATTTAGTTAAGTTATCTTTTTTAATGCATCTTGGATAAGCAGAGGTGTATTTATAATGTAATAGTTTCTTTGTAAGCACATTTTTACAGTCACACACATTAAATCTGTGTGGTTTCCAGAAAGCTGAAATCTTACAAACTTGGCAACTTCTTTCTTTTAAAACTTGGGGGGCTTTTTTTGGCTTATTTTTTACTAATTCTTTCAGTGCATTTCATGGCTCATTTGCACATATACAGTCTTTCCTGTAAATTTGTAGATCTTGCTATTTACAAGCATAGGTTTATGCTATATAGTAGGATATTAAAAGGCAGGGATGCTTTGTTTCCTACTATATACATATTGAATGAAATTTGTTGAAGTCATAGCAAAACCAAGTTAAACATAGGTTAAAGAGCATTTATCATCTTCAGTATTTGCTTTGGAATTAACTGAGTTTCCTCAGAATTTTATTTTCTTCTGCACTACTAGCTGAAAGCATCACCTGGAGCATCATCTCTCTGTCTCTTGTTCCCACTTTAACACTCCCCATGGGCTACATCTTTTTTCAGGATCAACATAAAAAGAGTGGTTATACCTCTTCATGCATCTGGTTGATAAAATCCTTAGAATTATTGTAAGCTGGAGCAGAATCTGCTCCATGCAGTTGATTAGGCTTCCTCTTGTGTTGGTTTCAAGCACTAGGAAATAGAACTTGTGTGTTGAAATGAGAAAAAGAGGGAAAGAAAATCCTGCAGGGAGAGATTAAAAAAAAAAAAAAAAACAACAACAAAAAAAAAAAAAACTAAAAGAAAGAAAAAAATAAAGAAAGCAGAACTGGATATACCCGAAGTAGTTTGACATAGAAGAAAGTGTGGAAGGCAGATTTCCATGAAGAAGGTGGATTCCTGTAGTGCTTGAGTCTGACTATGTGCTGGAAATCACAGCACTGTTGTTTATTTCCTGCAAATACCTGGACCATGCTGCACAAATATCTGAGTGTGGCCTCTGGTTTCTACTCCATTTCAAGACCATCAGGAAAACCCCACGAACTGATCATTTTCTTTACAAGTGGTTATCAATTTAGTGACAAAAAGGAATGCAAAAGCCCTGGATTTTCAAAGACTAGAGCACAGATTCATTTGCTTTGTGATAGTGTGCTAATCCATAGCACTGCAGCTTTGATAATGACAACAAAAACGGACCAAAAAAAACACATAGAACAGAACTTGGATTTATATAGAGCTTTCTGTACAAATAATGATCTTGGAACACTTTATTCAAGAGTCAGAGAAAAACAAACATTGTCTTAGCTCAGGGGGAAAGGGTACGATACTGACATAGACTTATAATATGAAAATAATTTGCTGCACTTCATTATTTTCAAAGGGGAATAGAACAAGTATAAACTGATAATGGTTAGCAGCCAGCAATCACAGACAGGCTCCAAGGAATTTCTTGTTGTCTAAGCTGTTGTACAAAGCATATTTTTGAGTGTGATTATTTACATCTATTTTACACTGGATACTCTTCGTACTTTTCTTTTTCCTACTGGCTCTCCAGATTAAATTTAATTACAGTATAAAGCAGTCAGATTTATACCTAGAGTAGAAGTCAATAGACTGCAACGGCATTTAGGAGATTGTTATGCTCTGTAAGTTAAAAGTACAACTTTCTGAATGAGGATTTTCATGAAGTTACTTGTTGAAATTATCAGTCCAATGAATACACAAAAAACAAGGCTGGGAGGGCTTCCCTCATTAAAATGAGCACATGTTGATATAGAATCAAGAAAAAAATATTTGTTTGTGGTTTTGTCAATTTTTGGGACAAATGTGATGAAATGAACTGCTGTGATCAGCAAGAAGGTTAGGGTCAATGGACACAAACTGAAACAAAGGAAGTTCCAACTGAATATAAGGACAAAATTCTTTGCTTTGTTTTGAGGGTGACAGAGCACTGGAACAGGCTGCCCAGAGAAATTACCTATCCAGAATGAGAGGAGTCTCCTTCTCTGGAGATATTGAAAAACCACCCGAATGTGATCCTGTGCCACCCCATCTGGGTAAATTTTCTTTAGCAGAATGTTGAACTAGATGATCTCCAGAAGTCCTTTCTAACCCAACCATTCTGTGAGTTTTTGATTGGCTCCTACCTTTGTTTGCATTAGTATGTTCTAGAATGCCTGTTTAATTGGGATTAGTTGTAGAGAGGAGAAATAATAAATGCTAATTCTACTTACAACTTCTTATAAGAATCCACACATTTCTTTTTTTACCTATTTTTCTATTGTTTTTCCTTCCTTGTCCAACTGCCTAAATTTTGAAGGGGCTTCTGCTGAACTCAGAAATTTCTAGAAAGTAGTTTTAATCTGATACTATGTCTCAAAATAGGAAGCTAGACTGATAGGTAGGAAAATATATTTTACCTAATATCCTGGATATTAGGAGTAGGCACTCTTGGGTGCCCAGTCGTCTTCCTTATAAGTATATTTTGTTCCAGAATTAGCTCTTTCTTGATTAGGTGTAGTTTAGCTACAAGCATACATGATATCAGAATAATAAACTGCCACAGTAAGCAATGCACTGTTTTATGGATATGTTCTCAAAATCTTGACCTATAAACCCCATTTGATCTCTCTAGCAATCCATCTACATTTATTAATTGAATATTTTAGAATTCACTGGTCTTCCTCTAATCATAAGGTGTTTTCAGGTCTGTTTTTCTTTCATATTATGTAATGTAAATTTCCCTAAAATAATATTTTAATATAATTTTGTTTGTATTTTTCATGTTCTTGATGAATCTTCTGTTTCCTTAGATACAGGTTGCTTTAGAATAGACAGCCTTTGGATCATCTAGATAAACTTAGAAATTCCCTAGTTTAAGATATCAGTGCTTGTGGGAGAGGTTGTATTATTCTTAGAAATTTTAATAAGAAATTTTTAGGCCTGTGGAAGGGAGAGCATTGTTTTCTGTAATTAACTACTGCTGTGCATTTCTTGTCCCTCCCCATGCCATCCTCTTTAATTGTCCTTCCATAGGTGCTTGGATTCTCTGATTGCAAACTCTCAGTCACTTTTAGTCTGTTCATGCTAATTGTCACACTGAGTACCACAGCTTAGGAAAATTCTTTAGAGTCTGAGTCAAATTCTTTGTATTTCTTTCTGAGGGTATGTTTATGTGATGTCAGATGAGTGAGTTAGTTTGTTTAATGAAAATACCTCCTACAGTTGGACATTTATGTTGCTCAGCTGAGACACTTTAACAGCATGTATATGTTCCTTTTCTGTTGTTATGACAGGCACAGTTGATTAGCTGAGCCCAGTTCCATCTTTTGTATGTAAATTCTGGGGTGGTAGGCACTCTCTTGTCAGCATTCTGATTTTCACATTAGGCCAGAACAGTGCAACCTGAACCTGGTTTACATGTGAGCAGTGTGTCTGGCTCTCTGTGCCACCTAGCCTTCAAACAGTAAATATCTCTGTGAACATCAGTTGTTGTCAACCTTTGTTTTTGCATCTACTAAGCGCTTCACTGCTTGAGGTTTGTATCAAGTTCTTTTTGACACAGTTGGAAAGTTCATCTTCTTCCCGAACCTTGCAAGCATCTACAGCATCTGTCGACTGTGGGGAGATAAATGATAGATAGGAATGGCTGTTATTCCAACTAAATAAAGGGAAAAGGACAGACAATGAAATGAGGCTGGGGGGGGGGGGGGGTGTGGGGGCGTGGGTAGGGGAGATGGGAGGAGGGGGAAAGTGGTTCTTTCATTTATATTTTTCTTTTTTCTTTTACACAAATTTCTTGGCATTGGAAATGGCAATTTGCACTAAGTACATCAGGAACCTAACAACCATTTCTCCAAGATGTATTTACTAAGGCATGATACAGTCAAAGCCATTCTAACAGTTCTACCGTACAGTAGAATCAAGTTTTGGTCACTCATGTGCAATCAATATTCTTTTTGAATTGACTGTTTTTTATTTCAAGAAATCAAATGTAAAAATCTATACTATTTTCCCAAATTTTTTATTCTTCATTAAATGCTTCTCCTTTTATTCTTTTCAATGTTAAGTATTGAAAAATAGACAAAAGGATATAGATTCTATGAAGCATTAACATTTTAGGAACTCTAAATTAATTCTAGATTAACTTTTGTATTTTATCACATCTTTTAAAACCAGATGTATTGAAATAGGAGGCCTTTTTATTACTTTAACTGATAGGAAAACATAGTCTACATAAAACTTCTAGCCCTGTAAAAATTATCTCGTTAATGACTGAAACAAATGCAATCATCAGGAACTAGATTTTGGTGGTACTTGCAGTAGTGTACTAGACCTACTTAAATAAATGGAATTATTCTAGATTTGTAATTCAGAAGCAGTACAATTTTAAAGTATTTCAAAGTATAGATTTTTGTAGTTAATACAGGGGTTTTATGGTAAATTGATATTTTATTCATAATTTTCCCTAGATGTAACAATTTTTCCACTTAATAGAAGATAAGAATAGCAGTGCTAATAGCAATATTAAAAAATCATGATAAAAAGTTTTAATGACCCAAATCACCCTTACTATCTGAAGATACTGACAGATATTTTCTTAGTAGTTGTTACAATTATTAGTTTAGGATATCCACATGATTTTATTGCAATGTTTATTTGCTTTTGATTAGGCTTTCAGGAAAGACCAATAGTAGTTGTTACAATAGTTAACATAAATATATCAAGTACATTATTTTGTGTTTGACCTTCTCTGGAGTCCATGGGAAGATAGGAAGGTCAGGTGGAACATGTGAAATCAACCAATGCAAAATAAATCACTGATAGAACTTCTGACAGACTCTGGGGCAAGAGAGGACCTGAAAGAATGGGTAGCCTGGCGAGGGTGTTGGGTTCAGGTTCTAGAAATAGTCCCATATGAGCAGAGTTAAAAGGCTTCTAACCCAGTTGACATTATGCTGTTGGTGTTGTTGTTGTTGCTGTTGTTGTGATGATAATATTGACAGGTGACAATGGTATTGACAGGCTGAAAAGTTGAGACTGTTTATCTTGAGAAGAATGCATGGAAACCTCATAGCAGCCTTCCGAAATCAGAAGGGGGCCTACAGGGAAGCTGGAGAGGGACTTCTCATAGGAATTGTAGTGATAGGAGAAGAAGGAAGGACTTCAGAGTGAGATGTAGTAGGTTTAGATTAGATATTAGGGTGATGAAGCACAGGAACAGGTTGCCAAGAGAAGTTCTGTATGTTCCATCCCTGGCAGGGCTCATGGCTGGGCTGGATGGAGTGCTGGACAGCATGATCTAATGAGAGCTGTCCCTGCCATGGACAAGCAGATTGGAAATAAATTATTTTTAGGGTGCCTTTCAACCCAACCCAACCCAACCCAACCCAACCTCCATTCTCTGATTCTATTATTATTATTAATTGCTGTTGTTAGCAGTAGTAGTAGTAACAATAATACTACTACAACTGCAACTGCTGCTACTGCTAATTTTCCAGAGTCAAATACAATAAAGACACATATCCTTCTAGCTACAAAATATTTGCTTTAAGAAGAGGAATAGCAGGAATCTCAGGTATTTAGTAAAGGAGAGCTGATGTTCTTTTCCTTCCCCTTTCCAGGAGGGCAAGTAATTGCCCTCTTTTGTATTATTTCAAAAGACTGATTAAGAAACTTTCAACCTAAGTGTTTTTGGCAGTCATTGTCTTGGCTGGCACAATGTCATAATTATGATTCTATAAATCCTTATATTTGACCTCTTATGTCCTAAGTGAGGTAGCTATCCTGTCATAATTTGCATTTATCCAAATTTATTTTGAAGAGGAACACAAAAAAATAAACATTAATTTTGCATTAAACAGAGGCAGCAAATTATGGTGAGAATTCATTACTCCTTTTTTTTTTAATCTATTAATGTCTTCCTATGCTCTCACATTCCTCGATGCACAATGTTTTAATCACCTTTAAATAAGCATCCATTATATTGGTACAATAATTACATTTAAAGTTTTTTAATATCCCGGGTTACATATTTTCTGCTGCCTAATTATCTTCAGAGTCCATTATATCCCTATATTGTTATCCAACAGAAGGATAGATTGTACCAAGCTACTGCTTATACTGGAGGGATTGAAGTAATTTCACATACATTTTGAGGTAGTCTGATATGATCTGCTCTCAACAGCCAATATCTTCCTGCTGCATGTCCAACAAGAATTATTGTCCCCAAGATGGCTTATTAGAAAGGTGTATAGATAGGCCACTGAAAGTATCAGATTTTCCCTGACAACATCTCTCTCTTTGTATTATTTTATTATTATCCCTCACTCAGGATTTCCTGGAATAAATTATTTGAGTCTCAATTAATTTCTGGAACTGAGAGTTGAAGCTATTAGCAAGCCTTTGGCAAATAGCTGAGCATTAGTATTTATTACAGACACAGATGCATGAGAGGTGTAATCAATTTTGTCTTTGTTGGATTTCAACTTCAGTGAATTGTTCATTGATTTTGGAATTTGAGAGGATTCTAGGAAACTATTAAACAAATGGGCAATATTGGGAACCAACCATTTTATAACACATATAGCGACAGCCTAGACAATAGATGTCAAACCATTTACACAAAGGTCCTTTTCAGCCTCACTTGGTGCACATGATCTTACAACTCATAACATATTAGCCCATGGTAAATTGTGTTCTTTAGGCAATTTCTCCTTTAGGTGTGAATGACAATTAAAAACCGACATGAAAACAACTTATGTATGGATTTTGTTTGGTCAAAATTTTTCTTCCCATTAATACGCTATTACTTTTAAATTTTGCTATTTTAGTATCATGTGGTGACTTAACTGGTGCATTAGAATTCCAGAAATCCAATCAGTTTTAAAATAAGTTTTTCTTCCTATGTTTGGGGCATGCAGTTATTTTCCCATTTAAAGTACACAGAACTATTTAACAAATTTCATGGATTTACACAATTAGTTTACCCAAGGCACATTCTCTGAGTTTTGTGTGGGATGCATCGTACAGTTTTGCTAACAAGATAGAGATACACATTTTTGCATCAGCTTAGATTTCCAAACCAGAAAAATCCTGAAGAAAAAGCTCCCCAAAATAAAACTCACACAATGCATTGAAATAATGCTTGAAACATTTAAGTATTTAAACGTTTTCTAGAAACTTGTCTTTCAAGCACTTTGAAAGTGTGACTCCATCACATAATTATTTATCAAAGAGTTAGCTTTTATTGTAATCTATTCAATATTTGTTGTAGTTTATCATTTAGAAGAGCATTAATTTTATTTTCTATGGATATTGTCATTTTCATGGCCATGAAAGAGTGTGTGTTTTGCTTCATAAAAACACCTTTTTTTAAAACAGGGTAAGAAAATAAGGACAAATCTTTTAAAACAGGATTAATTTTTCTCTCCCAGGATGTAGAATTTTTTAATCCCAAACTTTATGCTATCTTCTATTGTCAGCAGTGTGTATAAGCCTATTTTAATAGTCTAATATATCTCATCAGCAAAAATTATGTCTTCAAATGCAAATCTATGCATTTCTCCCAAGATAATGGTTCTTTTTTATTACCTCTGCACTCATCTATATAAATTTTAGCACCATTCTCTTTTAAGAGTGTAGTGTTGTTTTGTTGTTTTTTTCCCCAAATATAAACTATAGGAAACAATAAAATTGAACTCTTTTTTTTTTTTAAGTTTGCAACACACAAAGTTTCTTCTTATGCCAACCATCATCTCCTATACCTTTTATTTTCTTATGGAAATGTTTTTGTTTCAAAATGAAATTTTGATCGTTTTTCGTAAAATGAGCTCTAACTGCTGGAACTGATACACTGAAATACAGGAGTATAGGCAGTCATTAGTCTCAGGGTTTTTTTTGTTCAAATTCTGTAATGCTGCCTTATCAAACACAAAGGTTTTGTGTTCACTGTGTGTTTTTCCCCTAAGTGCTAACCCAATTACAGGATTCTCACGTTCAGACCAACCATACTTGTAGTGATTGTATACTGGCTGAACATTCCCTTTTCATTTCATTTACTTAGCCTGCTACTTCTTCAGAGAAAAATGGGTGTCAGATAGTGAATTTACCATCCTTTCCTACCAATCACCCTTCATGGAATTTTAATTTCCCAAAGATTTGAAGATTTTTTAAATTAACAAATTTAATAGTTACATTTGTGAATGTCTATTTAAAATACAATTATTATCCCTAGAATGAAATAAGCTTATGAGATTTTTATACTACACTAAAGATAGTAAATAAATATTTTTCTTCATGATCTGTTTAAACACCACTCTAAAATAGGAATCAATTTCTCCCTTATGTATTTAGTCTTAGCTTAGCAGAAGAAAAACAGTGTGGGTTAGTGAATAAGGAAAAGAAAAGCTATCCTGGTACATCCTTTCCTGTTATACTACAAGGTAACATTACCCACAGCTACCTCTTGGGTCTGAATCTGCCTTGTTGTCAGATGTGATAAATTCTTATACCACTTTTTTTTACATACTCTACACAAAATTGCTTTTGTAGACTCATGTACTGGCACTGCTTCATATATAATTTTTTTAAAAGTTTTTGAATTTTAAGCATCCCAGAAGACTTTTTATGTTTCCACTTAGTTATCTTTCCTCCTTTCAATTTGGTTGCTAATCCTCATTGCTGCCTGTGCCTTTTGCCCCTTGCACAAGATACCATTTAGAGTTTTCAGGTTGTGATGCTTCTGAAATATGACCTATTGCCAAGTCAGGAGAGATTTTATTCTGGATTCATTTATCTCTTTAGGAACTTTAATCTCAAAGTGTAATTTCAGGCTATCAAGAATTTTTACCTGTGAACAAAGTTGTGTGTTATAGTTTTCTTTGTATCACAGGGCTGCAGGTTTTATCATATCACCTGTATGGGAACACCAGCAATGGATTTTATTAAATTAGCTGAGTATTTCATTGACTGTTTTTTAATGTGGTGGAGGAAAAATCTTGAAGAATAACTGCTCCTTGCATTTACAATACAAGTTTTCATATCCTAATGGCTCTCATTAAATTATCATCCATGCTTTCACATTTGTGGAGGTAGGTAATATTCCTTTAAGGAAATGCTAGGTGATTTTATATCAAAAATTAGTTTTCCCCCCTTCGTTGCAGTGTGTTTTGGGTTTTTTTATCTCAAATATTCACTTTCTGAGAATTCCTTACTTATTTTAATTGGGATTCCCTTTAGAATTAAATTGGGATTTGCCTACTGCTATCTACATATTGCTTTTTAATAAGAAATAATATTTCTATTTCCATCTGGTCTAATTGCTTAATGGAGGTGATTTCTACCTTTGGATTAGATACCTTTTTTTCTTTAATTCTCATGAAGCTGCAGCTCATTTAGAGGTTTTTCAGTTTCCTCTGTGGTTTGTACACACCTCTTTTCCTTTGTCTCTGAGAAGTAGACCCGGGACCTACGTGACCTGTACAGGTGAGGGGAACATCACTGTCTTAGTGTGTCTGAGAGTCTCTTTAACCCATCCCCAGCTTCAGATAGCTTATCAAGTGCTTCTACCTTTCTCATTTTTGTCAGTTCCTAGAAGATTTGTACCTTGGATGCCAATGATTTTATTTTAGGTGCAGAATCTCTAATATCCATCTTTGTGACAGCAACTTGCCTGCTCAATGTCTAGATTTTTGTTGGTGGTGTTAGTTTTTGGTATTAAGATAACCCTAGAGACTGTTTCAGTTACTTCCAGTTACTCCTTTCAATGCCTAAAGGGAATTCAGTTTCTTTTTTAAACCATAATATTCTTTGCATGAACAGTATTCCCATACTTGATCTCAGGGATCTCCAGAGACTTTCTGGTTGGGAGTCTCAGGTTTCCAAAGAACTAAACTGTGGATAGGGACACTCTTTCTCTGCCAAATACAGGACTAAGTTATTTGTTTCTCCATTGCAGGGAGTGAAGAGGAAGTAGACCAGTGGACCAAGGTAATCTCAGTGGGGCTTGGATCCTTCCACTGAATGCAGCAGCCTAATTTAGCTCCAGATAAGTGAAATGACAGCTGATTTTTAAAGTAATTTTCAGTTGTTGTAAAAGGCCACCATAACGAAGCATTGCTATTCCCATGATATCACTTGAGTCTCAAGAATTTAGTGGATAGAAGGAAGGGAGAATACTCTTGCTTCTACAGGAAGTAGTACTTCCTTGATTCTTTCCTGTATTAAGCTTTTAATTATTTCGCAAGTTTCTCATGGAGGAAAGTGTGTGTGCTTATTGACATTGCCTGGACTATTCTTGTTTGAGATATCTGTTTCCACAGGCCAAGGGAAAGAGAGCACGTGATGGCTCACATGCTGGTGGGAAGTCTTGTTTCAAGGCTTACCAGGCCACAATTTCAGCAGTCATCCTATCTTAATTCCTAGCCCTCAGCAAAACCTGTGAGACACATCAGTGTTAACACCAGAGGATGCAGAAAAGGAGGGCGGTTTTACTCAGACCTCCTGTACCTCAAGACAAGTTTCATTGAGCTCATTTACGGAGAAAATGAGGACTAGACCCTGTTCACACTTAATGCTGTTAGCTAAACAAGTCTGATCAGCCCTGAAAGGAAGGATGAAAATTGTTTTGTTTGAGGAAAAACAATATTGAATTCAATTGTGTAATACTGCACACCAAATTGACTACAACACTCCCTACATTTAAGTCTGTAGTTCAGCTGTATAACAGCTATATTACAGTCCAAGAAGGAGTTTATGAAGCCTTTTAAACAAGAAAGAACATAGTATGTTTGATATAGTTATGGTGTTCCTATATAAAACAAAAATACCAAAAAAATAGAACCTGAGATTCAAAATTTATTTTGTAATTGGCTTCCTTCAGGAAAATACAAGGTATACCTGAGACTGATCTACTGAAAGCTTCTGTACTTATTATTTTGCAACAAAGAGGGGGAAACTATCAGCAATTAAATCAAATCCAGATGGTGAGATAATAAATCAGGCTGATTCACTTGCTTAAAATACAAAATTTATAATAATTGAATGAGAGAGCTAAGTCAAGTAAAGCAAGAAATAAATACCATGGTGACATAAATGAACACTATAAATTTTTGAAAGTTAATATATTTTAGTGATATAAAGAAGAATATTAAATACATCTGAAATTTTCTTTAATTCATTGTTAAGTAAATGATAAAGTCAAAAGAGAATAAAAAACTGTTGTCTAACCTGATTTGGATTTCATTTATGAATAGAAACATGCCTCCTCATAAAGGCAATTCTATCTTGGGTCCTGATATTCTTAGCAAAATGATCAGATGAATAATTTATGGCTAAGTCATGATCTTTAGCTTTACTGAAAAATTTCAGTAATAATAAAATAAAAAGCTTGACTCAGGACACAGTCAGTGTGAAAATGGCCAAAAGTAATCTTTACAGAAAATTAGAATTGATATCTTGCTTTGACTTGGAATTTTTAGTCACTTTGCTTCCATCCCAGTATGAATGTCTGCATTTAAATTTTCTGTTGTTTCAAAACCTGGATTATCTCAGGGTAACTACTACTGGAAGATCTAGAAGAGACTGAATTACCCAGTTTTAAGTAAGAAGCTCCCTCTCACTTGTTTCCAGTTCCCCAACCTAAGTTCTTTAATTCTTTCCCTCCCCTTCTCTGTTCATATCTGATCATTCTGTCTCCTTAAGTACTAATGCCTGCCTTGGAGGGAAACTGCCAGTCAGATTGTGCAAACTGCTCCTAAAGAAGTTTAGGACCTCAGAGAATAGGATTGGCAGCACATATGAAATAGGCAGGGATAGCAGTAATTTCCCTGATTTGGAACAAATTGACCTGTGTAGTGGATCACAGCCATGTGGTAATGTCAACATCCATGACTGATTGTGGTCTCTTTCCTCCCAACACACAGATGAGGTCTGGGTGAGGGACTTGAGAGTAGAGGCCCCAAGGAAAGCTGTGACACAGCTTTAATGGTTGAAGTCCTGTTTTCTGTATTAAAAGAGAAAGAAGCAGACAGAATGGATGTTTGATTTTGGCTCAAAAAGAGAAAAATATAGGGAGAGGCATTCAAAGATGTAAGGAATATAAGGTTTTGGGAGATTAAGGTTTGTAACTGAAAATCATTCTCAGACTGCCCTTGTCACAGACAATCTGTGACTTACTAGCACATTTTCTTTCTTAAAAAGCAAATCAGAACAGAAGAAACAGACCTTGCTTTCCCCCACACCATCTACTTATTTTACCTTATTATTATGAACACCTTATTTTACCTTTGGAGATCTTGATGTATCACTTTTCTCTCAATACTCTACTTCTCTTTCTATGGATGTGGAAATTCTTCAGTCATCCAAGGGTTTTCATAGAACAAATCATGAAAGAATAGATCTCTTGTTGCAGCTCTTCTTCTATTCCTATATACCCCAGAGGAGATTTGCAGTGGAGAAACTGAGCTTGCAAAAAGACTATGAATTAATGTCTTTCCCCAGAATGCAAGCAAAAAAAAATTTCTTTAATAGAACTGAAAGTTATTAGAGAGATGGAGTTTTTCATCATTAGAACACAACTTTTAACAAAGGATATTTTGCCAAATTAATACTGTAGCTACTCACCTACTCCTTCAAATAATTATCCTTACAGATAACTATCAAGGAAATAAATTAGACTTTATTCGTTCTATGAGGAAGTCTGAAAGGAAGTGGTATTAAAGGAGGTGTGACACAGCAGATACTTCAATCAGCCCTCTGTAGTTACAACCATGATTTCACATAGGACTCAGCCTTACTCCCTGACAGTTTAACAAGACTGTTAACTCTTCCTGAAGTGGCCATCTGATAGTTTTCCTGTTATATGCTGTATGCCAGGTGTCTGTTTTTCTTTCTGTGTAAAACTCATTTCAAACCAATTTTCATTCCTGCTTCTCTACTTTCAATATTAGTCTAAGGATGGAATTTTAAAGGTTGTTTATTTTACTATTTAGAAAAGTTATGGGTTAGTGCAAAATATATTTCAATATTTGAGTACCTGCATCTTTGCCATCTGAAGAGAACATCCATTCAATAAGAAATGCTTATGGATGATTCTCAGAGGAAACATGTCCATAAAAGCATAGTAATATTTGGGCGCTTCAAGATTTTCTGTACCTGAGATTTTCTCATTATAGTACAGAACTAGATAGAGGTATAATATAATGCAGATATGACCTGTGTTTAAATGACAAAGCCTGAACTGAGCACCTTACC
Organism: Cinclus cinclus; assembly: GCF_963662255.1. Classification (NCBI taxonomy): domain Eukaryota; kingdom Metazoa; phylum Chordata; class Aves; order Passeriformes; family Cinclidae; genus Cinclus; species Cinclus cinclus. The sequence continues at coordinate 47,161,944 of NC_085048.1, read as the reverse complement.
ATATTCTATACCACAAACCATCATGCAAAATTAGGATATCCACTGAGCTAATTATAGGAAAGAAAAAGACATAAAAATCTGGAACATCTTTCACCTTGGGATTTTTCAAGTCTTGTTTCCCCTCCTGGGATGTAACATGGCAGTTACTTGACCATGCTCACAATGGTTCCAGAGGAGAAATTAAGATTAACACAATATTAAGAATGAAAGAAAAGCTTTCCTAGATCTAATGCAAACACCTGACAGGGTTAAGACTATTTGACTAACGCTGTGCTGTTGTTAAAGGCTTTATTGAATGTTTAATGGTAGCAAAACTATTTTTTTTATGCAGCTTCCTTCTGTAACAAGTAAGAAAAAACTCCTCTAACAGAATGACACATAAGCCTTTATTTCCCAGTGCTTACTCCTGTTTTTCGCAAATGTTCTATTGAATCAGTGGTTATCTAGATGAGTAAAACTGATGCACAAGGAAAGAATTATTAAACAAAAATATGAACATTTACTCAAGGGAAACATATTGCCTAAGATATTGCTTGCCAAGTTTTATTTAGTTTAGATCCTCTGCTAAAATTAAATAGCTCTCTGACTTTTTATAGGAAAGCAACAATTTAACTTCGCTTAGTTTTTTTAAGTTGTTAAGAATATAAACTATGGTGATCAGGTGTTCATCACATTTGACATCACTTTCATAGATTTTATTCTGCTAGTTAGCAACCTAGCTTGTAGAAAACTTATATGTCAATTTTTTTTGGTTACTTGTATGTACAATTACTACAAACAAGAAGTCAGACAATGTAAAGAACTTCAGGAAGTTCAACAAGAGGAAGGGCATAATTCTGCACTGAGGGATGAACAGCCTTATGCACAAACACGTGCTGAAGAACACCCATCTGGAAAGGACCTTAACAGAAAAGTACCTGGGGTCCTGGTGTCCATCAAGTTGAATATGAAACAGCTAGGGTTTTTTGGAGAAAAAAAGATCAATATTGCCCTGGGATGCATGAGGCAAAATATTGCCAGAAGGCCAAAGGACACAATCTTTCCCCTCTACTCAGCACTGGCAATGTTATATCTGGGTTTCTGGGTCAACTTTTGGGCTCCTCAGTACAAGAGAGACATAGACATACTGGAGACACCCCAGCAAAGTGCCATGAAGATACTGAAGGCTCTGCGGTATCTTGCTATGACAAAGGGATGAGGAAGCTGAAACTGTTCAGCCTGGAGAAGAGAAAGCTCAAAAAAGATCTTGTCAATGGATATAAATACTAAAAAGATGAGTGCAACAGTGAGGATGGAGCCAAGGTCCTTGCAGTGGTGCCAATGACAAGACTAGAGACAATGAGCACAAGCTGTAACAAAGGAGGTTCCCTCTGAACATCAGAATATACTTTTTTGTAGAAAGGGTGACCAAGCCCTGACACAGGTTGCCCAGAGAAGTTGTTGAAATCACCATCCTTGGCAACATTCAAACATAACTGCAAATGGTCCTGCTTGACTGGAATGTTGAACTAGATGGCCTCCAGAGGTCTCTTCCAGCCACAACTGTTCTGGAATTTTGTCACTACACACATAAGGTTACACAAAGTTATATATATGCCCTCTGTATCTGTACAAAAGGTATGTGTATTTCTGTATAACATATATTGATGAACCCACAGAATTTTTCACAAAATACAGTGTAATGCACCACAAAGATGTTTTAATTTTTAATTGAAAGTAGTAACACTACTGTGACAATACAAATTTCATTATTTGAGGTGGGTGTTTACTGACTATTTTTCACTGCTGTTTGAGGGGTTTTATCTCATGAAAATCTTATGAATTCATAACAGGGCTAGTATATTCATCCAGTTTTATCTCCAAGGAATAATATCAAGATGACTGGGAAATAATGTACTGGTCTGACAGAGACTGAGTACCTTGATATAGAGTTCAAATTCTCTGATGCAGTGAGATAAATTACTGAGGTTTATTTCCACTTTAATACTTTTTACATGATAGCAAAAACAAGGTGACCATTGAAAATAAAAAATTATCTAAATCAAACTGGTATTGACACACTGCACACCCTTTTGGCTGAATTAGATACGTTTTTATACCTTTTTCTGTGCTGGCAATGTTACGGTTCAGTGCATGTATTTTACATTTGGGGAGGAGGAAGGAAGTGCACAAAAATGTTTCACTTGTAATGTATACAAGTGTGGGAGTCGGCTTGGCTGACATCCCCAGCCAGAGCAGTATTCTTGATGAGGAGTTGCCCCTCTGCCCCAGGCCTTGGAGGGTATTTGTTTAAGTTTATAATAGTTCCCAAGAAAGAAGGTTGTCAAAGGTTTTAAACTGTTGGTAGTAATGCTTTATAACCTTTATTTCCTATTGGTTGCCTTTATTCCCAGTTATGTCATCCCTTTTCTCCTCCCAATTCTGGAAAGTCCTTACATCCTTGTACCCCCATTGGTTTATGTTCACCACATTGTTCCACCCATCCTACCTTATCGGCTCCTGCCCTACATTGCTCCTCCTTTGCACCACTTTTCCCTTTGCCCATTGGATTCTGACTCTGGACCCACCTCTCACCATCCCTTATATATACACCTTGACTTTTCCCTCACCCTGGTCTTCGACCTTTGACTTCTGTAGTGTGTGTACGTGTTTTGGGTCTTGTCCTGCATTCTCTTTTTTAGTTATTAAAGTATTTAGTTCTAGAGTTGTGTTGTGGACCTGTTCCTCATTTTGCCACCTTCACCCTGATATCAGGGAACCCTTAGATGTTGGTTGGGGAGACTACCCTCGAGTCTTGCACCTCAAATAAAAACCCCGACATACAAGATTTTTAAATCCAGTATGATTTAAAAACCTGCTGTGTCTTCCTGAAATCAGGAAGAGCTTTCACTGTCTACATTACTACTTCTGTTACTATCCCAATGTTGCTATCTTCCTAAATTTTTTGCTGATTAGTGTAGTAAAATAAAACACATAATTCAAATAATTTAGCATTAAATTTTCTACCATTCAGTATTTCTGCATCACTTTTTTGCCCTCTAACTTCTCATACAGTTATGATATCACCAAAGCTATATTTTTTTTGCTAGGATTTTAGTGCATTAAGTGCAAATAGTGCATTTTAGTGCATATAAGTGAGGAGAGGATGAAAATAAATGAGCTCTAAAACATAGGGCTGAAGTTAAGAAACCAAGAACCTGGAATTGGATAGACAAGTGAATAGAAAAGTGCATTTGAAATGGATTATAATGAAAAGCAGACCCAGAAGTGCCAGAGTAACCAACAGGCAGGAGTTGCAGCCTCCAGAGGAGGTTGTGCTGTGGTCTCTTGGTTTGACTGCAGGAGAACCAGCAGAGCACATATAGACCAGCAATCATGTCCAGTGACTCCATTGTTTATGACACATCTGAGGAAGGATGAGCAGTATCTGAAGGCAACCACAAAGTGAACATCTTAGAGTTGTAATAGGCTGTCTTGTGCCATTTCTCCTCTTTGTTACCGTCTGTCATGTGTATAGATTAATGTAAGGTTATTTCCTACTCCTGTTGGAGCCTTTTGCTATGATAATAAAGTATGAGAATTTGAATGTCTAGCATGTCCTTGGAGTACAGGAGCATTTGACATTTTCTGTTTAATACCTAGCTCTGCCTTCCCCAGAAATGAGTGTGGCTATAAATGTTGATGAGTGGAATGAGCAGACAACCAAAATCAAGAACATTGTAAAGGTCAAGGTAATTCACCACTACCATTCTCAGTGTGCCGAATTCTAGCCACTAAACACTATCACAAAGTTTTCAACACAGGAACACAAAGACTTATGTGTAAGGTTTTGAGCTTTGTTTTGGTTTGTTGGAGTTTTTTTCTAAAAACATAGTGACAAACATAAATAGTAGCAAAAAATAGTAACAAAGAGAGCAAAAGCAAGACAAACTCCCTACAATGCGTGTATACTAAATTAATAGTCTGTGCTGCAGAATAGCTTCCATCTTCTCTGCATCAGAAATTACTTTTGGAAAGAGAACATAACTGAATAAGGTCCATGGAAAATGAAATCTCTAAGACACAAGACTAATAAAACAAAACTTTTCTACTTTTCTTCTTCACAGTGTTTCATTTTAATATTGAGTGGCTTTTCTCTATTTTTCTCTTTTTTTTTTCTATAATCTCATTCACACCAAAATTTACAATCAACAATCAACTGTAATGACATCGTTCTAAAGAGAAATGGAAATATGACATTTGTCAAACCAGCCCAAAATCTTTGAAAAGAATTTATGCATGTTCTCATAAAACACAGCTGTGATATTGCAGTAATTTGAGCCAAAAACAAACTGCAATTTTAATGACAAAATGTTTCTGTTGTGTAAATTTTGCACGAAAACATGGTTATGTTTAGTATTTTAATCTCATCAAACTGGAGAAAACTGCCAGTGAACCCTGGACATATACTTCTATTATTAAATCTAATCTATTTGCACAGCAGTTGCACTCTCTTAATTCACTGAGCACTGGAAATATATAGGTACACATTTATTTGGAACATATCAAGAAGAAAAAATTAATCCACACATTGGACTGGCAAAAGCCCTTGAGTAAAAAACATTTCATTACAAATAAAAATCTCAGTGTAGAGAGGACACACGTCACTGCTACTGATCCTCTCACATTTCCTTAAACAAGGATTCATGACCACCATATTCAGGGTGGCATGCTGTGCTCTCAGACTGTACAGAAAATAGGAAAATAATGCCAGCCTATCTATCCTTTTCAATTAGATTACCAGATCTTTTCCAAAATACCTCTGCAAAACTGACTTCCCAAAAGAAAAATAACCAGATTTAATGGGATTGTTAATGAAAATGGTGCCATTATGAGTTGTGCTTACAAATGATTTTGTTGGGTTTTTTCCATCCAGAACTAAAACTTACTTATTTTTATTTTAAAAAATAAACATAATTGAAGGCTATATCATCCATTTAATATAGCCAAATTCTAATGAGGATAAAGTAGGTGGATTTTGCTTAGACTTTTAATTTTTAAAAAATAATATTTATTTTGGATATTTTTTTTTGCTTTCAGTTCCAACTTTTATACAAAGACAATCTTCATAGGCCTTTATTTTACTGAGTTATGTCAAAATTTCAGTCAAAGAATAAAAAATGTTACAGTGTTGTTAAAACAGATTTTATTTTGTTGTGGTTTGTTTTGCTAAAAGTAAAATAAAACTTGTGTTATCTATATAACTTTACTGTGAAAGGAAGATAAGTGTTATCAAAATAGGTAACAGTTCTGTGAGAAAATAAACACAAAAGGCAGCTTAAATCCAACTCAACAGCAGATTTCCCTACCAATCAGATATAAATGAAAACATATTTTTAGATACAGTGTTTAATTATGTGCTTCGTTTTTCCTATGTCCTGCTCTTTCTCCTCTGACTGAAATGTACCTTGCTTTGAGGACAACTTGACATCCTGTTCTTGATTAACAAATGTCATTTTTGCCTCACAGATCATGGCTTCTGAAAGTAGACCCCATTTGACTGGTTTGTGACCAAAAAACATGCAAATATTTTTTGTCTCACTGGTAAGGTATTGATTTTACGATCTGCAGTGCCTTTATATCTAGATTTATTTTTCATTAATTGACTACAGTTTCTTAAATAGAATTATATTTAGAAAAAACTAGGATGAAGCCTAAATCATCATGAGGTTTTTGGTTTATCCCATTTCTCCTTGTTGCTGTAGGATTGGCCTAGAAACATATTTGTCTAATAATTTACTACATCCTCACACTGTCAGACTTCTGACTGTTTATCGTTAATACTTCTTACAGTACCAAGCTGGAGGAGTTTCTCTGCTACAAGATCCCTCAAGTAATTTGTGGAGGTGGAAGTTTTCAAGGACATCTTTAAATCCTTTAGAAAAAGTGGAAACATCGGAACCTGCTATCAATCCTTCTCGACCCACCTGTCTGTCCCACTATCTTCAGGAAGATAACCTAGGTTCTGCCAAGAGGGTAAAGGAGACATGGAGGTAGTATGGAATTTGTGCTTCTCTTTATAAGTAAGTTAATGGCCTTCAGAATTTTGATTCAGGACTGGTGGTCTAGTGCCCTGTAACCTGAAAAGGCACTAGACAACAGAGTTGTTCTGATACTAGATACTAGAGTTGTTCTGGTACTTCCTGAAGGTCTTGGTCTGGAGATCCTCTAGTACTGCACAGTACAGATGGTTTTTGGGTCATCAGAATTTAGCTCAGCTCAGATTTACTAGTAAATCCAGTAAAAAGTTCTTCACAGTGATAGTGGTCTAAAACTGGAGAGACTGCATAAGGAGGAGGGAAATGTCCACCCTTGGAAATACCTAAAACTCTTGGCTAAGGCATGAGTAGCCTCATGCAGTTTCAAAGCTCACCCTGGACTGAGCAGGACATCAGACTTGGTGGTTTCCCAGAGTTGATCCAAACCCATGCAATTCTGTGAACAGGGTCCTTCAGATCCTTGAGCTCCAGAGAAATCTTAGAAGAGTATGGGGGAGGAATTATACCTAAGGGGCCAATCTTGACTCCTCTGGCATTGCCTTGTGTACCAAGATGGAGTAGTCTACACTTGATAAAGGCTTCAGTATCTACTGATGCACAAATTGCTGTAAAGACATAAAAATAACATTTATAACTACTCTTAGCTCATCTTTCATTACTAAGCAATTGTCTGTTAATAATTCTTTGTTTAACCTGCTTCTTTTTGGAGGTAATAATTGAAGAACTAAAAAAAATTTAAGAGACTCAAGAATTTAATCTATAACAGGATTTCATTTAGCTTCCGAAAGAATCTCAAAGTGGCAATTTTTTTCTCAAAATTCTTTGATGAATACTGTTCTAGACTCCTTTATCAAATCTCTTTATTTGCAGTGAGCTTGGAGTGAATGTGTTTTGCGTATGACAAGAAAGGACTTTACTGTAGAAGTGAAGGGGTCATATTTCTTTTTCTGAAAGAAAGACATGTCATGACATAGTTTTTTAATACATATTTTTCTTTTTGCAGTTTCACAGTCTCAAATAAAACTGGAAGGAAATTTGAGAACATATATTTCTGGTATTTTTATATAGCTCAGATGTTCAAATATGGTAACTTTATTTCTGAAGTAAGTATATATAATTTTCTGCACAAAGGTGCACAAAGGATCTGGGAGATAAGTATTCATAAATGGATTTTCCTCTTTTTTTCTTTTTTTTTTTTTTTTGAAACCCCAAGAGCTTCTGGGTGCTAAAAAATAAAAATAAATAAATAAAATTTTAAAAAAATAAAAGAAATTTTAACTTTTAATATTATCCATACTTACTGAAGGTTGCCATAATCTGCAGTTTTTCTGTCTGGAATATGTTGTGCATATCATAATAGCATAGTGATATTTAAGAATGTTATCCTTGCCAATTTGTGGCTGAGCCTAGCTAAAAATGATTTCTTTGTTTTGCTGACCTGAAAGGAAAAGAGAGGAAGTTGCAAGAGTCTGGGGAAGAAATGGTGGAGTCTGGTGAGGCAGGACATGTTTCAGTAATCTTTCTACCAGTTTAATTTGCATTACACTGCAATGTGTGCCCTGCAAGGAGATGGGGAGCAATATGATCTGGATGTAGTGCTAAAATATGTTTCTAAAGCAGCCTAGAAAGATTGACTACACAGTGGAAGAGGAGCACACTGCACAGAGAGAAAAGGCTCCCCTTATCCTCTGAGGTTGGTATGGGAACTAAGGGAGAAGGGGACCCTCCCTGTATCCCTTTACTTTAACTAAATCTTGCTGTCCATGAAAATACCAAATCATAGTATTTGTCTTATTGTCTCTCCCCTACAAACCTAGATGCTGAGAATAAGGGTAGTTTAATCTAATTAGTTGTCTGAAAGTTCACATTTTAATCAAAGTTATTACTTGCTCTCTGTGATTGAAAAAGCCTAGAGGAATAGAAGAGAGGAGTTCCATAGTGCAATTATCCCCATCCTCTGGAGACCAATTCAGACCACGTAACACAAACATCTCTCTTAAAATTAGATGAATAGGTCTCCAGAGATGCCCTTATTTCTCTCCACTGACTGTAAAGGAAGCAGTAGACACCTAGCATTGATAAGAGTCACTGGATGCATAGACAGACTCATGTGAAATGGATTTCCTTCTAATTTCCTCATATGACTGACACTTACAAGTTAGGGTAATGAAATTAAATTCATATATTACTTTAATTTATAGGCACAGAACAAGCATTCTTTTCAAAGCTACTATTGCAGGTGAGATCATGTACTATACAATTGTTTATTAAAAACACAAATGATAACTGTAAGGTGAGAAAAGCACAATTTAAAATACAACAGAGGTTTATATTTTGTTTATAGTGATATGAGTTTCATGAGAGGTAAAGTAAGTTGCTTTATTTCTCTTTGTCTAAGGTCCTATTTAATTATCATCAAGGTTTTAGCAGACATTATATCAAAAAGAGCAATAGGGATGATCAAGTATTTGGAATAGCTTACATACTATAGGAGATAAGGATGACCAGTGATCTCCAACCTGAGGGAGAAATATGAGGGAGAATTAAATAATTACAAGTATGGAAAAGCAGCAAAAGAGAAATTGCACATTGAAATTTATGTTGAAATTACATGGAGGAGTGAAAAAAGATCATTGGGGGAAACGTTTGAAATGGAAAAAGGGAATACTATTTAATATCATCTTGTTTGAAATGGTAGACTTCTTTGCAGTGAGATGTTGCTGGTGACAGTAGTTTATGTAGACTCAGAAAGCATTTAGTTTTATGAAGGTATATCAGATACAATTTCTTCAATAAGAAGCCTGCAAATAGGTCATTGTGAAAAACTTTCATGATATTCCAGGAAACATATCACAATATGCTTTTTCTATTCATGCATACTTTCCTAAGATCCTCCACATAAAGTATTCATAAAGAATTCTAGATCTGAACAGGTCCATAACATTTTGAGTATGTTATAATTACAAACTTACCAGGTTAATTAACTGAAGCTGACAAAATATTTTGAAAACACATCTCACTCCTCTGGTATCAGGCATTTGACTATGGCTCATTGTGAAAAAGAATATCATTGATTTCTCTTTAATTTTCAAAATCATATTCTCAGAAAAGTCTTAAGTTTCTTTTAAATTAGGCAACCTAGATATATGTCCTATGAGTACTTTTCATTGCTGTTTTGTCAGGAGTGTTTGCTCTTCTTTACTGTTTTATTTTTAATAAATACTGTCAGTTCAGCTCCTTGCCAACATGCAGTTAAAAACTCAATGTGACAATTGTGCTACTAGCATGCTGGAAGCATGATAACTGGGATATATTTAATGCCTGATTATAGATGTATGACAAAAAAAGGACAATTCTTCTCCAGTTTTCCAATATAGTATTGATATGGAAGAAAAAGCCCAGAAGACATCACTGCAATGGAATTACAAAGCTTTTATCTTAATCTTTCACTGGTCCCATTGAAATCAAGCTTCTTTAAGCTTCAGACTATGCATCTGTAGTTATATATATATATATATATATTTATATATTACATGATATATGGAAACACTAGCAATAGTGATGGCTCACAGTTATCATTCCAAAAATCCCTTTGGGACTACAACCAAATTTTATGCTATTTGTTATGTTTGGGGTATTCTTCTTCCCACTTTAACCACAGAGTGGGGCAATTTTCAGTTCAGCAATTCAGAAATGATTGGGTTTTTTTCTCTTGTGTACTACCCTAAAGCCTTCAACCAATTTCTCAAGCTTCAATTTTGTGTGGATAGGGCTTGAATTTGTGACTTGCTTTAATTTTAAATATTTCTTCCATTTTAATGCTGATGGACTGGGGGCATTTCAACTGCCCCCTCAAAGATTTTCACATTAAAATAATATTTCCATTCATCTTTAAACTATTGAAAAATGTAATATTAAAGGTAACAGCAAAACACATCAATAAATAAAACGCAAATACCTTCTATATAAAAATCTACATCTTGGTCTGAAATAATCACTCAAGATCCTCTTTACTGCCACTTGAGGGAAGTATTCATCCCTGAGATTGGCTAACTGACATCCAAACAAAACACAGTTATTGACTCTGAAGATCCTCTACTTGTCTCTCTTTTCTCCAAAGAGACTCTCACGTGGATCAGATTTTTCTTTTGTGCTCATTGAATGTCCGTGGGCACAAATCTCACTTTTAAAAATGCAACAGCTAAATCAAAATAACCAAACATTCAGGTACAAGTGGTGCTTTACCTGGTATGAGCACTAGAGTGAGTGAGCATTTTGGCGTAAATCCCCTGACCGCTAGTTAACAGATGCTTGCTCTACAACAAATCCTTTATTTGTGAAAGTGAAAATTCTTCTAGTCCTTCTTCTTAGCCTGGAACTCTCCCAAATCCTGGGTATCATTACCAATAACACAGCTGAGTTTGAAACAATCTGTTCCTTGTCTAAATTACAGCAAGCATTTTCTTCAGTGACCAGAGACAGTTCTAGTGGCTGAATGGTTGATTCGTTTTGCTTTCTAGCTACACGAAAACCCTTAGAATATGCTCTTTGCTTCCATAATGTTGAAACATGGGGAAAAACCAGTAAGTCTCAGACATTGTTCTTGCCCCTTCTGGTGAGGCAACTACACCTAGGATCAAACTGACTGCTTCTGAAAAGTGTAGGTTAACCTCTAAAATATTCCTGTGAATGCTTTGTCGTAACATTTTTTAGCATGGTAATGATCAAAACAAATTGATTTTGTTTTTCAGATTGCCAAGAACCACCCAACATTTTCTTCAGCATCACTGCTGAATAAATCATTGTAATGTTCCCCTGAAGTGAATTGAAAATTAATTTACACAGTGAAGATGATCCTCCTAATAACAGGGTACATGGAATGGGGAAATTGGAAATCATTACCCAGCAAACATTATCTGTATTATTTTTGTAGCCGCTTTAGATTGTATTGTAATAGAAAATTAGGAGACTGGCTGTGAAGAAGTTTAAGAGGGTCCCCTGAAGAGCTTCTGCTTTAAAATGGATTCTTTAAAAAAGCATTAAAAAGCTATTGGAATTGATTGCCTGCTAATATAAAGGAAAAACTCTTTGCCACCATTTGTGTTAAAAAAGAGCATCTTCATTCATGCATGTTATTAAAACTACTGGCCTGAAAGCCCCTGTAGAAAGATAAAGGATATGGATGGGATATTAAAACAGCAATCTTTACTTTATCTGGGATTTAAAGTTAATATGTCGCTTTTATTAATTCAGCAGGAGCTATTAGTTAGTATGTCAAGTAAGGGATTTACAATTAAAATACTATAGAATAGAGGTATCTTTAGTAAACAGTGAACCAGGAGTTCTTCATTAATCTTCCAAGCATGAGGTATACCCCTGCAAAGAATAAATCCTGCATTTGCAGTTTTCTTTATTGCCTAGTTTGCTATGCAGAAACAATAAAAGCCAGAGCTGATAACACCCCTGATTATCTTCAGTAGCTTCCTCTGCTGTGGTGTAATGGTGAATCAGATCTTAAGCCAACCATCCTTTTCTTGTTTCCAAAGACTCAATTGAGCAACCTTTGGAAGATGTTGCTGTATGCAATGTGTTGGTAAAATTTAAAAATTACATGGAAATATAATTTTCTTTCTTGACTTTGAGCTACTCAGAGCTTTTCATGGTGTTGTGATTTCTAACATATTAGGAACAAATTTCCCTTGTCTTTTTTAATTTGGGATAACAGGAAACGTTAAGGGGAAGTGAACATTATGGAGGAAAAAATCATAATAATGATCCTATTAGAAAAAAAAAATGTATGAACTTTAAAGAAGCAATTTGCATGGGTGCATTCCTCAGTTTTGCTTTCATTTTAAAGGGGAAACAGAGATTGTGTTAGAAGGAAGACCATCCTGGGAGCTTTGTCAAACACAGCAATCAAGGTGAGGTCCCTTAGGTAAAGTTGCAAAGAAATGCAAGTTGATGATATAATATTGATGAAACTATTGCAGATTCAGAGACCGAGGGAATGGGAAGAGTGACAAAAGATAACAGCAATCAATATGGAGACTAAAAGAAACACCCCAATCAGGAAAGTGACAAGCCAGACAAAGTAGAAGAGCACCCAAGCACCCAACTGGTAACAGCAGCCAGTGATTATTTATTTTGGATTTCAAATGTCTGAAGATAAAATATTATTATTATTATTATTATTATTATTATTATTATTATTATTGTTAATAATAATAATAATAATAATAATAATAATATAAAGTAGCAAACCACAGGTACTAATTAGGTTAAATTTAAATGAAGTGTGATGTAAACTGAATACAGATATTGCCTAATACATGGACTTGATACAAGGACAATAAATCTTTTTCTAACATTCTGTATTGTTATGATGGGGATGTAGATTTGTTTTTAACTCAGCCTAAGGACAAAGACTAATTCTTAAACTCCTTAAAATCACCCTCAACTGTCTTTAAGTGTTCTTAACTTTTGAAATATTTAACTGCTTTTTTCTACCAACAATTACCAAACTTTTACTTGTTAGCAAACACAGGTTACCTGCAATCTTCACCTTCTGGGTGCATTTGTCATTCAGAAGTTTCAGATGAGGAGGATGATAATGAAGAAAATTACCACGTCTTTTGATAGCAGTCAAAGTAAGAGGAAAAGAAGACGAGAGTTAAAAATTTCCTAGGCAAATATGATAAGAACCTTAAGATGTCATGTTTCTCAAAAAAAAATTCCTTAACCTTCTATATTTTACATTTAAAAGTCTGTTGTTTAAGATTTGATATTTTCAGAGTTATGTTATCTACATGTACTAGTAATAGCTGAGTTCAAAAAATCCCTGCACAGAAAGACAGCTATGTGCATAAGTTTTCACATGGTAATGCGGGATGTAGATTTGTAGTGTTTCTGCTATTCTCTAACAGGCTGAGTGCTTGCTCTCACTCTGCAGTAAAAGTGAGACAGCTTATTCCTCACTGAAGAAGAAAACTACCTACATTTACCATGACAGTCACTACAGAGTATCTGATATCATAAATTCAAACTATAACTTACACCTCATTAACCTGTTGGAAGACTGGAAGTCCTGTATGATAAGCACTGTACAAACACACAGGAATAAGTATCCTTTGTCAGACAGAACAAAGAAAACAAATGACTGACTGAATCATAGAAATCAGATTACTTGCTGGAGGACAAGATGTGACATCCCAGACCTAAGACTTGAATATTTATCTTTGAAATTTCAGTGGTAACCTCAGTAGTAACCTTGTCCTAAACTCTGTAGTACAAATCCTCTTCTGCAAACAAAACTTGCATTCAAAGTATACATATGTTCTTTTAATTCAGCACCTCCATAGTTCACTGAAGTCACATCCCTACCTAGATCTAAAAAAGGAAGTGCTGGAAAAGAACCCATTCAGTGTAGTCACCAAAGGGCCACTGTAACAACCTTGTGGGATGTTCTCTTGCTCTGATGTGCAACAAGAATGAGTTCTTTTCCAGCACTTCCTTTTTTAGATCTAGGTAGGGATGTGACTTCAGTGAACTATGGAGGTGCTGAATTAAAAGAGCTTCTTGACCAGGTCCCAGATGGACAACTTACCTGAGGCACTGCTCAGGAATGGGAAATGCATTCTTTTTTTCTTTTTTTTTTTTGAGGGGCAGGAGTTTTAAGATGGGCTAATGCACACGTTTCAGCACGAAGCATTGCTTTACAGCATGCTGGAAGAAAATACCTCAAAGTTAAATTATTACAATAAATAATTAAGAGCACCTACATTAATGTATTATGACAGAGATCTGTGATAATCTTCTGTTATGTCATAGACTATAACAGTGATTTTACAGATTTATGCTTTCTTTCCTGTGTTGTACTAATTTTATGGCTTCCTTGACATAGAGATGGATCTGGGTCTTCCAAAATTATAGCAAAAAGGTGTAATTCTACTTTTCTCCTTTTCTGTTTATATGCTTACGCAGCCTTCCTAATAGCAGCCTCTATTTTTATTGAAAACTGGCATGAAAACCTAATTTCAAACATATATTGGACATTCAACAGAAACTTCACTTTGGAATTACAAAGCAAATCAGTGTTCCCTTGTAATTAAAATAATAACCTAGTGCTGACTCTTGGCAGTTCTTAATGGCCATCTCTATTTTTCCTGTTTTTTTTTTTTCCCCTGCAGTTTCCATAGTGAAGCGGTGGTCATAGCACACCTGGCAGCTTCAAATGTCCAGATGCCAAGTTTATCTTTCCACTGTTGGCTTTAGTTTATAAATCTAAAGTGATTTGAAGTGTGGATTGTGCCTAGAAAATATGTTCCAAGTGACAATTTTCAGAGAAGAGTTGCTGAGCATCAATAATTAACCTCCCATTTATTTTGGGTGATCACAGGTATCATAATTAAAAGTACAAATTAATCATAGGACCTAAAGAAGCTTTTTCTACTCGGAATTCATGAATGAAGGTTTAACAGTTATGTTGAACATTTAGGTAAATCTTCAGCTGAGTTTTTCATGCACCTCCCTTGGCAAGTGGTAGGGCCTCTGATCCCTTCTCCACTGATGGTTAATAGGAAGAAGTGGGCTAAAAGGCAATAAGATTTGCTTTTCTGGAGCCCTCTATTCCATCTAAAAGTGCCAGAAGGTACCCTCCTGACACCTTCATGAGACAGACTGTATCATTTTCCCCCCAGTTTCCTGCAAAATAAATTGAGGATCAAAGAGGTTAAATTACTTGCCCATGGATTCATACAGAAGCCTGGGGCACAGCCAGGATTAGAACATGAACTTCCTCACTCCCACGCTCTGTTTTTCCACAAGACCATTCTACACTTGGTAAACATCAGATTTGTAACTCAGCCATGGAGAAAATACTGCAGAAAAGAGACTTGTGCTTTTCCATCTTGCAGTATGAGCAAAGAAGCTCTTGAGCCAAAGTAATGACAGTATTTTATAAGGAAGTGATGCAAATCTTAAATGTTTCTGAAATTCTTCAATGTTCTGGGACTATCAAGTGCTGCTCATTTATAGATCATATAAAATTATGTATGTTAGATGATTAAATAATTGAAGAATTCATAAACTCCAACAGTAGAGCTCACAGTGCCTAAAATGGCAATCAAAGTCTATGCCTGAAATATTGCAAAATGGAAATATTAAGTCTAAAAATATTAGTGCCTGCTGTATGGCCTACTAGTGTCTGATATTTCCTTTTAATAAGTCTGTATCTTTTTTTTACATTCACTCCCCCATTTAAATTATGTTTCCCCCTGTAAATTACAGTATTGAATTTCTCTCCTTGTCAAGGCAGAAAAAGGCTATGAATATTTTCCTCAAATGACATAAGGAAATTGTTTTGCATTGTTTGGGGTGTTTTTTGTGTGCGCCATCTAAACCAACATCAAAATCCAAGAGAGCACAACATATATCCAGCATGCTCCAGATTTCCCAAGCTGCAAAATGAAACATTTGCTCTAAAAAGGAAAAACCCAAGTCATTCTTTTCATAAGAAAGTCAATATGTTATGGAAGATCGAGATGCCGAGAAATACGTTTCACAAATTCAACTTATTGTCCCCCTGCCTTTTTTGTTGTTGTTGTTGTTTTGGGTTTTTTTTATATTTTATCTGAAATGAAATTGAAGCTAATCTGGATCCTAATTCTTTACTGTCCTTTAGCTTTTTCTTTGTGAATTCAACAAAAAATAATGGTAATGAGAGGTTGAACTTTAAAACAAGAAGATGCTAGTAATTAAGAAGACCCACTAAAGAAAATATAAACAAATTTTAGCACTTTGAATCCATAAATAATGTTTAAGAAAGTGAAGGGCATATTGCTTGTTTTAATTCTAAGTTAAATTTAAGAATGTTGGTTGTTCTCCAGTGACTTCCTTTTTCAGTGGTTATTGTGAGTTACTGCAGCTGTATTCTGTGAGAGAAGTGCTAAACCACAAACTGGGAACTTAATCCCTGGCATTCTGTTTAACTTATTCATCATTTGGGCGTATGGAATAAAAATTATGAAGTATAATGGAGGGGGGTTTTTTTTTTAGGCATATAATGACCTACTCATGAGCTCCCAGTAATATGCAAGTATTATTGCAAGAATGAAATTAAAGGTTTTTAAATAAATCTTAATGGGGGTGCAAAATAATCAAAGGCATAAAATGTCACAAAACAAGGCAGAACTTTACCAAACAGATTATGAAAAACTGATTTGATGATTTACCTTGGAAATGAAAGGAATTTCTCCGAGATGCTCCTTTGAGCATTTCATTTAGTGCTTTGGGAGAAGAAATTGGTTAACATGGAGAAGTTCAGAACTAGTATAGATGTTAAACAAAGAGTAAAGGAGAGGGAGAAAACAGTTGAAGATACTAAAAGAAGCTTGCCAGTAATCAGTTCTGCAAACTAGCTAATACTTCTTTCAGTGATCTTGTTGCAAAAAGGTAGCTTGTTTAAATGTAATTTACTGATGTCATAACATTGGGAAAACACTCCCATACAAAAGAGGTTTGGAAGACCTGATGACCTTAGAGACTTGAATAATAGTAATGAGATAAAAACTAAATCAAGCAAAGGGCAATGCCATACAGTTTAGGCTATCAAAAGATTAGAAAATAAGAAAATCTGTGTTTACCAGTAATGCCTATGAACCATAGTGATATTCTTAAAAAGGCAAAGGTAATTTCCATTTATATGAGGCAAGGCATTTCAAGATGGAGCCATGACACCTCAGTGTCTTTACACAAGGTACTGCTGGCTGCTTCTGGAGAACTATGCAATATTTAGGACCACTCAGCAAAGACCAGGGGAAGAAAATGTCTCTAGGATTATTAGAGAACCATGAGTCTCGGATGATGAATACAACTAAGTTGGTTTTGGGTAATCTAATGAAACAGAGGCTAAATGATGTTGAATTACTATCTGTAAATACACAGACAGGGAAACACCAGGGCAAGAAAGGATCTGTTTAGACTAAAGGGCAGCATTGGCACAAAATCAAATGGATAGAAAGTGGCCATAAATAATTCCAGTCTGGAAATCAGAAGAAGGTTTCCAGTTATTAGGAGAAAGATATTCCATGTAATATATTTTCAGTAGACTTTTTTCCTCCCCCACTCCATAAGTTTGTGGAAGGGATTGCAAAGAACAAATATTTGCACCTGCAGAGATTGGAGGCCAAAGGTCCAGGAGTTTTCATACTAGGTTAAATGCCCATTCCTTTATTACTAGATAATGAAAGCCTTCTGCACGTGAAATATCATGCCAAAAACCAAAATTCATTGAATCGCTGTATTTGCTGGTTAATGGGTCAAAATGTGAAGTGGAGGAACTAAATCAAAAACAAATTTTTTACAAAAAGGTAAAGATGCCCACCTGCAAAATGCTTTAATAAGTTCCCTCTTAATTAAACAGATTGTTCAGAAAGGCAAATCCTGTTGTGCAACCTGTATAAAAAATGCCCAGTGATGTAAAGTTCCTACATGACTCCTTTAAACTTTATTAGAGTTGTGCGAGCATGGAAAAGGATGCTGCCTGAACCTTTAGACCATTATTTATTTATTTGTACTTGGATTTATGTCAAAGTAAGGCAGGAAGAAACACTAAACTTTTTACTGTAATGAACCTTGGCGTTTGACTTCCATTATAAACAATGTGAACTAAAAATGCCTGGAGGAACTATACCTTGTGCATCTGGCATTTATACAGCAGATTACCAGCACTCTTACTGACCTTGGCAGCTCTGCAGGGGACACACTGTATATTCATTGAGCTGAGCTGATTTAAAAAATCTCTTGTCTGTGCACATCCGTATCAGGGTGAAGCTCAACTTCTCTCCATCATTATGTCAAAGGGATTCATGTGAATTTCATCATGCTTTCAGAAAAGCATATTTGTGAAGGTGCAAAATCAGATGGTGAGTATATTTAAAAGCCCTCTGTTCCAAGCCCCTTAAGCTCTTACATGTGTGTGTAACTCACTATGTTCAGTGGAAAAAAAAAAAAAGTTACATATATTTGAGGCCCTACAAGATCAGAGGGTATGAACATTAAGGGCCAAGATTTCCCTACACTGTTTGCAATTGTGTGCAATAGCTGCACACAAGAAGTTTTCTCCCTACATGTTCTGTGTAAAAGTCATCTCTAGGACTTCAAAGGAATGAAGTTTGAAAAGCAGGCCACTGCCATCAGACTTGCTGGATGGTAATCAAAGGCCAACTGACATGAAAGGTTTGGAAGAACAGATGTAGCACTCAAAAGCAAACAGAGACTGTGCTCACTTTCTTTGCTCATCATTTCACTGCACCTTTAGGAATCAAGTGTCCAAAAATTTCTAGCATATCAGGGCTTTTCAGTCTCAAAAATACTTTACAACCAGCATCTGGGTTTTCCTGCAATGCACTACTTTACCTGAAGTTATAATAGTGGTAGCTGTAGCAATTCCTAATCTCAAGTTCCCTCACTTTCAAGTCCTACTTATAAGAAGACTTCAAGTAATAAAAATGCAAAGAATGAAAATTAATTCTTTAGCAATTCTTCTGGCTATATATATTGTGCATGTTTACTTCCAGCAAAATTTTTTTGAAAATTTGTCATAGATATTTTGTCACAAGCGGAAATACCCAAACCCAACATTCTGTAGCTTTATTCTTGCAATAGAAAAATGCAAACTAACCACTCTTCCAGTCCCAACCATGCTAACAAGAGAAAAAGAATGAGAAAATGTTGGCTTTTCATTTACAACATCATTTTCAGCAGTCAAAAATTTATCAAAATATTCCCTAAAACTAATTAATCAATTGAAATTAAAAGCAGCCCTTAGTATTTCACTTATTTAAGCGGGCTTTGTTCATTTGACGTGTTCAATTTTGGCTGCCAAGCACAAAATGAGCTTCCTAGCCCTTTAATTACCTGAAATTATGAGTATCTTCCTGATAGAGAATGCCAGTTAGATAGTCAGGGTAGAACTTTTGGCTTTTATTCCAGAGTTTTTATGTTGCTGATGTGGCACAAAGCTGACCCACTTACTTCAGTTCCCAGTCCTCAGCCTTTCTAGAAAATATTCTTGAGGGGAGAAGCATAGGAGAAAATGGGGATTGGAAAAGGTAGTGCCATGTGCAATGATTTGATCTTTGCCCATGAGAAGCGTGTCCAAAATTGCAAGTTAGACTATCCTAAAAATAATCTTAAATTAGGGAGCAGATTTTCTTCACTTAACGGGAATTATAAAATCATAGGGAAATGGCTGAGAGGCACACTCCCCCTAGACCCTTTTTCAGGTACTTTGAAGGAATTAATTCTCTGCTGACACCAGTATAAGCATTTGAAATATCAGATTTCCCACATATTTAAAAGCGTGAAAAAATGAATGCCTCTTTTAAAAAAATTCTTTCCTATTTAATGACCACAAATGCAGGTTATTTGAAGAAAATATATATTTCAGTTTTCCCTTTGGAGTAATATTTTTACTAAGTTAACGGGTCAAATAGTCTCCTATTTTTCTACTAGAAACAAACCTGTCATGGGTATTGACATGAAGGGATTAGAGACTGGGTAGTGGAGGTATTATAGAGTATAGCAGTGTCAATTAGCACTAATATTAACACTTAAAGGGCCTACAGAAGAAACAAGGCTTTCTTTGCTGTGTTGGTGTTCTTTCTGTACTGCAACAGCTCCTTCAGGTCACAGAGTGACGCAGCATCCTATAAAAAATGCAAGGACAAACAAAGAGACGTTGTTTCCCTCTGTCTTTTTTTTTTTCAAATACAATGCTAGTTCTTGGAAGTATATTCATAGTTTCATTTATCTCTCCAACATACAAAATTCCAAGAGATGCTTATTCATTTTTCCTACGTTTTTCTAAGTGTATTCACTCTAAGTGCTCTGAATTTGAACACTTTAGTAAGTTCAGAATGCTTGTCTTGCACAACTTGATACGTAATTAATCACATTGGAGTAGGATTATATGTTTAACAATTTATCTGTATTTTGCAAAAAATCACCCTCTCCAGAGGCTTCTCTATTTTCAGTGTAGTAATGTATATAGGGAACTTTTCATCAGCAAACATGTTTCAGCAGATATAAATTGCTTTACAGCATTTCATTGGCTTCAGAATACAGAAAAAAAAACAACAGCCAAATGACAAAGGCACCCACAAATTTGTTTCCACTAACGAAATAGAGTAACTTGCTTTATAGAAGTTTTTTGAGGGGGAAAAATGAATGAGTGCTAAAATATATACACGGTTAAGCTCTAATATAGTTTAGGATGGCTGACACATGATTTACATTCACAGCAGGAATAAAAGAGAAAATGTAATGAATATTAGTGGGAAAAAAATCAGCAAGTGAAACCCTGGAAGATTATTCCTTTTTTTCTGCAGAAAATCCAAGCACCAGCTACTGCTCAGAGGAAACTCTGCAGCAAATCAGGGTGAAGATAGCATTCAATGTTCTGCCGTAGCAGACACTGCATGGGATTCATCTGAACAAAAAGGCTTTTAGTCACACAAAAAAAAATAGTCATTTCTGTGCTGAGAATCCAATCTTTTTGAACTAAACAGCTACATTTGGTCAGATGAATCATGCAATAAAAATGCCTGTGTCTCTCCACTCTGCTGCTCTCTCCCAGAGTTTATGCTGTTATGTCCATGATGTACTTTTTGACATTCCTATGATAAGAATCCCATCCTAGCTACCACCTCAGCATCAGTGGCTGAGCACATCTGCAGGTGCTTGCAACGCCCTCTTACCCTGGTGGTAATCCAGCTCTAAATTCTTGGGCAGCTGTGCACAGAAAACTCTCTCTGGTGACCAGCCTGAGCCCATGGGTACTGTAGCTGTCTCAGTCTCTGTTGTCAGAGACAAAAAATTCTGTAAGACTCAATGAGTCCATGTGGGAAAAATACTTACTGACTGGACAATGGTACATAATTTCCAGTATAGAAGAAAAAGAAAAATTGCAAGTTATGATCTTTAGGAAAATCAGAAAAGGGGATTCAGTAAAAAAAATAAAACCACACCTAAAACACTCAGAAAATGCTTCAGCTCAGTCCATAGCAAAAAACAGAACATTACAGTTTAAGGTGAAAAATTCTAAATAATTTTGGTGACTTTTATAAACCACAGACCTTCTCTTTTGTAGACTGAGCAGAAATCATCACAAGGCTGACATGTACAATCCTTCTATGGGTGCCCTGAGCTCTCACTAGTCACCATATCTCTATAGGTATTAACTCCATCTCTCATATTCTCCTTTGAACTCTGTGTTCAAGAGGATACTACTCGGTCTGGTTTTTTAATTATTTTTTCACATACTTCACTCAATCTTCTTCCTCTCTTATTCATCACAAAAGTTGATAAAAATGATAAATTTACCTTTTTCTTTGACTCAAATATAGGAACTTCCTGATACTGCTGATGCAGCCCTTTTTCTTCTCTCCTGTTTTCAGTTCCACTTGCACTATAGACACTAATTGAGTTGGAAGAGCACAGCTGTTCATTAAAACACAATGTGTACAGCAACTAAGTCTCCTAAAGGAGTCATTCCTTCAATCTGTTTCAATATGTATTTCTCTTTATTTATATAAAGAGAGAAAAAAAAAGAAAAAAAGAAAAAAAGAACATTAGTCTAAAGGTACTACATTTTGCTAGGAGAAGTATATTAATTTATAATTTTCAACCCATAATTTCTATCAAAATTACCCTGGAAGGTACTGTCCTAGATAACAATGTCAATTGAGAGACAAATATCAAAAGAAATATGCTGCAGTAGCTGCAAGTAGTTTATAAATCAAACATGTATTTTGCTGGATCAAAAGTATCTTCTCAATAATGTCTTGCTTTGGCAGCCCCAGCTGAGTAGGCTGTCTCCAGCAGCACTCCAAACCAGAGGGGCAGAAGGGAAGTAAGATCTAGTTACCATTGTTTCTCCCACCTAATACCCCAGACTTCAACAGTTTTTAGCTCAGGACATTTCCTGAAGCATAGAGAGAGTTTGTTTGTCTGTTTAGTAGCCTACAATGGATATTTCTCCAAATTTTCTAATGTTCCTTGGAACCATGGATCCAGAAAATATTTTGGTGAGGAGCTTGTCAGGTCTGCTACTTAAAAACATGTAACTGTGAATGCACCATTTGGGAGATAGAATCAGGACAGAATAGTAAGGCAAAATTAACTAAGAGCCATCCATCTTTAATTCTCATGGCATATACTCAGAAAAACTACTGTGGCTTTTTGCAAAACAGTTGCACGTTCAGATATAAGCTATTTATGAAATATTTCTTTATTCTGCAGCAGTATATAGATTGCTGAAAATTTTCAGCTTCTCTCCAGACAGCTCTTCTGCATTACTGCTAATGGTCAGTCTGCAAAGCTCTGTCTCCTTTTGTATAGATGTAATCTTTTGATGTTAGAGTCAATGTCATTTGTCTAGGAATTTACAAGGCTGCCATCACTGTGTCACTTCTCAGTATGTTTGCTTGGTTTTGGCAGAATACCACAGAAGGAACTTTCATTTTCCTGCCTCATCCCAGAAAACTGCTTCCTGGATCCTTTCTTGAGACTTTTCCTCTGAGAGTATTTCTTTTCCTTTGAAGAGCAACCAAGTTGTGTTTTAACAATTTGTAAGCTGCATAAGGGGCAAGCTACCAAATCAAAATTTTAGGCCTGAACTGTACCTTTTTAAGGTCAGCTTTGCTATTTGCTCAGATCTTTTTTAATTTTGAATCCTTTTGTCTGCAAGAGAATCTACAGCTTATAAATCACTCTTCAGAAATATCCACAGTAGTATCTAAAAGAAGACAGCTTTGCATTTCAATTTTAAAAGAAATAATTTTCAGAAGGATATTATAAGAGCTAGTAGAAGAAATGATGAATCACTTCAAATTATTTTTTAAGAAGAACAACTTAATAAAAATTTTTTTGAGAAACGGTGAAAGCATAATACTCTAATTTCCTGAATGAGTTGTAAATTGTCAACAGCTTTCACTTTAATAAACATTATTTTTCCTCACATGGCATTTATTTTAAATCTCAGATGCCTAGTCTTCAAGGGCTAACAATATAGATAGTGTGAGGAAGTACACAGAGGCAATGTCTTTGCATCTTAATTATAGCAGCCCTATTCTTTCCAGCACTGAACCAAGCTACACTCAGAGGATGGGGAGATAAATGTGGGAGCTGTAAGCTTGACGTCTAATATCTGGTGCTGAAGATTTGGGATTTGATTTAGTGCCTCTATTGGAAGGTTTGAAAAAAAACAGGTCTTCCATCTTCTTTTAATAAATTCATTTTCAGACCTGCAATTTACCTTTTTGGCAGTTTTACGATTCAGAACAATGGGCCTTTTTTTAGTTGTGTTTTTTTGGGGGGGCTGTTTCTGTTTTCTCTCACATTTATAAACAGAAAAAGAGTGTTCACTAATTTGCAGAATAGGGAAGAAGGAGACTTACATAGCTCCCTGGCTGGAGAAATTTTGTCGTGATTCCTGAGTGCAAAAAGGCTGGGAGACTATTTGACAACTTTTTCAGTGATAAAATGATACTTGCAAATTACCAGATCACATTGTATTAACTCCATATACACCTGCTATACTGGAATTTCTGAAAAGTAACAAATTCTGAGGTGACGTAATACAAATAATGCCTAGCAGAAGGGAAAAGGGATTTTCTTCAGGAAAGAAAAGAATACCACAATAATACAACTACACTTTTATTTCCTATTAATCTTAAAATAAAAGGATGTGAGGGCAGGAAGAGAGGGAGTGGGCAGGAGGTGCTTAAAAGGACACGTAATAAGCTCTGGAATCTAGTGCTCCTGATGAATCTGAGACCTGACAAACTCAGAACACCAATGGTTAGCCAAATTTGTAGAAGGCAAGCACACACTTGAACAACAGGTTGTGTGATGACAGACCACATGAGGAGTGTGCTAGCTTCCATGGGCAAAGATAACAGGATTACATGTTCACCTCCTCTTAGGGACTTTCTGGGCTTGTACCTAGAGACCACTGGTGCTTCAGTGTGACCTTCCACTTCTGTTGGCCTCATTATTCATTTGGCCTCCTCATTGTGGCTTCCACTGGGTAACCATGAGTGACTGTGAACTGTGTGATGAAACAAGTAAATGTATCATGCAAACAGCTATCTGGTATCAGTACCAACAGCAAGATTATTTTAATAGCAAAAACTTAGTAAACAATGGCTGTTGAAATAACTCTTGGATCTGCCCCTCTGTCTTAAGAACTTGTTGGGGACAAAGGAGGTGACAATAGCAGCCTAACCCCTCTGCATACCTGCCCTTCATCCTGCCTGGTGGTTGTTCTGAGTAACACATATATTGTAACTGCACATTCTTAAAGAAAGGTACAATCTAACTCAGAAAATTAAAAAGAGTGACAGAGCTTTTGGGTCAAACAAAACACTTCCTCTATTGTACTTTTCACAAATCTGGATGTCTTGAACACCTGGGTCAATCAGTTTTAAAATAAATTTTTAATTGCTTTTAAATAATCTATAAAGGAGGAAGAAAATAATCTGTATCCTATACAGATATAGATAGAATCATGCAATCTGTCCTCTGTCAACCAAAAGGAAATAAACTGCCAAGATAGATGCAGTGATTCTCTTGCTTGTATCACCATAAAACTGAAATAACATCCTAGTAAATCAGTCCTGCTATCTATGCAAATCAAAGTAGATATTCTGTGCTCCAGGTTCCATTTATTTGGTAAGAAGCAGCTGCTGGAAATATCCCTTGGTTAGAAAACAACTCCACCTCCTCAGTGCTTTTGGACCTTACTTGCACATAGATCTAGACAGGGTCCCAGGGTGTGACTACTCCATGTACACATACCTGCTCTGACTTCACTCTTTCTTGCCATTAGTACTGCAGATAGGATGAGTAGGGCCATAGTATGACAGATGCTTACAGGCTTTTTCTTCAGAGAAAATACCTTCCATGTGTCAGGACGAGTGATGGGAAAAAGACAGTGGTATGTCCTTATTCAGGTTGCTCATGGGTCAACAGAAAAAATGTGGGTTTAGCTATACTATATCTTTATTTTAATTTAGATCCTTTTCTGCAGACTGTAGGAAGAATTTTGGAATGATGCTGTGTTGAGCATTTATTTAAGTAATTAAATGAGAGCATTATTCATATAATAATACATTGGTATTCCCTTGCTTAGAACTTCCTCTGAAGTTTCTACATTAAGGGAAGCAAAACTGCTTTTATATTTGCAATAGATTTTGTTGATTCATAGTAAGAATCAGGGTTGTATTATTGTTCTTTTGATTCTTGCTGTCAACATCCTTTTCAGTAAATGAAAGTCCCATAGAGCATCTTTTCCCTTTTTACACATTTGTCTAAATCCAGTAAGAATGGAAGAAACACTTAGGCTTTTAAAAGAAAAAAATCCCACAAAAATAAAAAAGAAAAAAAAAAAAAACCCAACCCCAAAACACCTCACTACAAACAGTATCATTAGGACGATTAAGGACTTATCCTCCACTCAGCATGCATGCATTACTCTGATTAACATTATCAGGACATACAGGCTCACGGACTGTACAATAGGTCCCTTAGCTCAGAAGAGAGCATTACTCTTGTATCTGAATGTGTCCTTTCAAAAAATGACCCTTAAGTTTATCCCACAGCAACTATTTTCCATTTTACTGCATATTTGAAACTATTTTAGTTTGAAGTGCTGTCAGGAAACTAAAATCTTGTTACAGAATTCCCCACAGAGTTTGAACCAAATGTTTAAAGAAGCTCTTGATATTAATTGCAAGATATGTGGAAATAAATTCTGTGATACCATCTCACAGATGGCAAGAGCTCTATATGGATGTAACAGGGAACAGTGTCCATCCAATTTATTCTCCTTAATGCAATACCATATAAGAATGTTTTTGGAGAGAGAGAGAAAAGAAAAGGAAGAGGAATTGAAAGCTCATTACATCCCCTTGGGATCTTTTTTGTTTTGTTTTGTTTGGTTTTTTGTTTGTTTGTTTTTTTTGTTTTTAATTCATTATGGCTAATGGTCTATGGATAATTTCCAGGTCTATACTTGGAAGCAACAATAACAAAAATGGAAAGTTTTATATGCAGATATGAGACCTATTTAAAAAATAAACAAAAAAAAAACAAACAAAAAAAATAAAAAACAAGCTTCACAGAAGCTTTACAGAATCTTAATTCTGTTCCAATTTTCCACATTTTATATAGGAGGAAACCTATTTTAGCAAGCAATTTATTGAAACAATCTCAAAACCTATTTCATTAACTTATGTTCCTCTTATCAGCTGACAAGGAAAATATTCAAGGTTTTGCTTTCTCAGCTCTTTTGATGGACAAAATCTTATACCTCCCTCACAGATGTGCCATCATGCAGAGCTGCTTTCAAAATAAGTTTAAAGAAGACATGCCAGACTAGAAGCTAAACTCAATCACTCTGTTTAGCTAACAGATACTGAAGGTTTTTTTCCAGTAGAATTCAGACTTGTTTCTAACTTACTGTATAACTAACTGGAAGGCCACCAAGTTGTTTCCTCCTGTGTATGCTAGAGATTGTCCATTGATTGGATACAGACACGTAATTCACTTGTGTATATACAGTTCAATATCTCTTTTATTCCTCTGTGTGAAGTCTCTTATCTCTTCACTAAAAGATAGATGTGTTTAATCCTGGTAGAATGTGTTTCTTCTGGAAAGTTTACTGAGAATGGAAAGTAATTAAATAATTGGTGTGTGGCCTAAGAAGGTTAATGCTCTTCATTATTCTTACAGAAAAAAAATCTACTTAGGTCAACTGGACTATTTTAGTTGGCTTCACAGACTTTTATGGCTAAAATGAATCATTAAAGCTTCTACTCTGAATGCCTTCACATTACGTTTCATACAATTAGCTTTCCAGTATGTTCACTAACCTGTTTTGGCTAAAGCTTATCTTTCAAAAAGGCATCCAACCTTGATTTTATAACCTTAGAAGTTGAAGGACTAGTCACATCGATACATGTGTTTTTTCAGAGATTAAAATCTTGAGAAAATGATATTTGCAAATTTAGGCTTTTCAAGCGTAAATTCCTTTGATTTACATTTCTAGAAACTGGCTAGCTTTTTTCTTATATTTGGTAAGTTTTAACCTTTTACCATCCATTATCTTCCTCAGAAACTTATTTGTGAAAACATATAATTTCAGTTCTCCTTTTAATAAACAGAACATCCTTCTCTGTCTTCATTAATCTCCAGCTAATTCTAGTTAATTAGCAACTACCTTGAACTAGTTTCTCTAGTTTAGAATCATGTCTGTTGAAGACACAAAATATCTAATTCTTTTCCTTCCACAGTTTTTAACATAGATTTAGAAACCATGGCAAAAAAATGGATTGCAGCTGACAGTCACATTCAGATGTAAAATCACCTAAATCCTAAATATGAGTCAGTCTTTTCTAATCTACAAATATAAAATTAATTTTGCCCTTTCAATATACCACCACAAAGGACAGTTACTTTTCTGCTATAACCACCTCTTGGAATTGTTACTTTCCAGAGCTGCAGCCCCTCATTGTGTACTCATAGTGGCATACTTCAATTTTAGATAGGTGATTTAGACCTATGCAAACATGATTTAACTTATGGTACTGCTATGCATTTCAGTCTTCCTCTACTGATTTTCAGCTGTATCTCTCCTTCATTTAATAATGAACTCCTGCACAGAGTGTTAGCAAGACACTAGTACCTGACAGTAGCTCCTTTTCACTCTGCACAAAGTTAAATAGAATATATGGGCTAGTGACTGGCATGGGTGAGTTCCAAACTTGTAAGCCTATACATTTGACTGAAAAGAGTAGGAAGTGCTGCAATAGAAGATATATTACATCATTCTCAAATGCAACTGTGCCAGCAACAGCAGCTGGGAAGAGTATGGGGTTCTAATTACAGATTGCATCAATCTCTGTGAACAGAAGCAAATCTCCTTCCTAAGTTTCAGGGTTGCAGCTTGCTTGGAGAGGCATAATGAGTTAGGATTAAATGTTAATTTACAATAGGATGACATTATAGGATGTAAGCAGATGTTGCATGTAAGGGCTTTAATGATGTATATTTCAATGCACCAAAACTTCAAACTTCTAAAATTAAGTCTTTATAAAACCAACTCTAAGTGTAAGGATCCCTGCACTTATTTTGGGATGCAGAATCAGTGATTGGAAGGATGTTCTCTGTGCATGTTAAGCAAGGTTATAAACTAGTTAGAAACTGCCTAAAAGAAATACTGGGAGAAGGAGATAATAAATATTTAAATATAAACAGAAATGCTGGCATTACAATGCTAGAAGTCAACATTTACCAGAGAATATGGAAGACCAAGCATGTTATCTTATTATTTCTCCCATCACAACTTTAATCCCCAAAGATTCCAAATTAAAATAGCACTGTTCTAGTCCCTTCAATTCAGACTGTTGCTAACAATGCAATTGTATTTTTGGGACACTCATGACATAATATTATATAAATCTGATTTTAAAGTGCACATATTAAAGGCCAAGAGTTGGTTTCAACCACATCTCCATTTTGTTTGTTTTTATTCCTGTTACTATGTCTTCATCACTGCTGCTGGCTTCAGAAAAAAAAAAAATATATATTTCCTACTTTATCAGAAAGACTACTAAGCAAAAAAAGAACCCACTCAAAACCCCTTTTAAGGTTGTATAAATGTCAGCAATAGGTGTTAGGTAGATTTGCTCTGCATCATCTGTACCATGAAACCAGGTATATTGATGTACTTGTTTTCTCCTCTAATGTTTAAAAGCCTACATCAAAACACAGGACTTTTCAGGTGTGTGAACATCTTAGCAAAATTCCAATAAATGACAACAACAGAATTATTTAGGGACAGGAGACAACATATCTAGGCCAGGCTTCTGCTTCAAATAGATGGCAAGCCTGAGGCACCCTTACATCCGAAGATCATTAAGTTCAACACATCTGAGCTTCCACTGGTTCTTCCAAGAGCATCCTCTCACAGGGGGACACACAGCTACGCAGTGCCAGCCTGTAAAGGACATCTGAGACTTGGGGATGCCTGGCACTAAGTGTGGCCTTCAGAATCAGGCAGCTGCAACCAGACACTGACAAAGTCTTCCTCTTATGACAAGGAAAGGTCTAGTGCAAGACTACTGACAGGTTGAACTGCTTGCAAAAACATTGTTTGGATTTTCAGTTGAGGTGGTTCTAGAGGACAAATGAAATGCAAGGCCTAGAAAGCCAAGATAATTCCCTTTCTCCTGCTTGATGAAAAGGAGTTTAAAAGGGATCTGAAACCATTTTTGTTTGATATTCTTAATCATTCCTCATAGAGCAGATATCTATGAGCAGAAAATAGCATCTTGCTTAATAAGTCTTTTTCATAGCTAAAAATAAAGAGAATCATGAATCTACAAAATTTTAAAATGGCAAGTAAAGCTTTTAAAATATTTTTAATGGAACTACTTAGCTAAATTTTATGGTAAAACCCATGGTGCTCTATAGAAGCATGTTTCAAAGTAAAAGAAGCGCAGATAAATTATGAACACTATCAACAACTGCTACTTTCTTCAGCAATTACAGTGCTTCAGAACAGACTTTTGCTCCTACCTTCCTCTTCTAGTGAGATGACATCCACATAGTCATCCTTATGAATGAGCTGCCTTGAACGCCATTCATGTCAATAAGGAGTTTTTAAGGAGTATTGGTGTCAGGGAGCAGCAGGAGCTGCTCTGTGAAGGAGGATGAGCAGGATCTGAGGGGGACTCCAGGACAGACTGAGCTCATCGACAGCATCACCCTGGAACCAGCTGAGTGGGCCAGCAGGGCAGGGATGTCACAGCAGTGCATCCTGTCAGCAGTCCCCAATGGCAACGAGGCAAACGTGAGGTGGCAAGTCAGGTCCAAGGTCAAGTCAGCACAGGAAATTCAGCCAACATCAGCTGGGGTCTAGGCACAGACACATCTAAATTTTAGCTCAGTGACAACTGCAGGCTGAGCTGAAATGAGGTGTCCAGGCCCAAGTGTGCAGTGTGGAAGAGGGTCCCAGAGGGTCCAGGTGAGGCTAGTCAGAAACACTCTGCACAACTGGTGCCCTCGGGGCTTTGACACAGTGATCTTCTTTTTTCTTCCTTTTTTTTTTTTTTTTTTTAATGCTAAGTAAGCTGCTTCTGGCATGTACTTATAATTACTTTTCTTATATTTTGACAGACATGTACAGCTGTGCTTTTCAAGTACTTAAAATTGTTATTAACATGGGGTTTTTAAATTCAAAAGGAGCAATATGCAATACCTATTCATAAATAAATATGAAATTGGGTCATATTAGTTCAGTGACAGCAGTTTATTTGTGCTTCAAACCTTCCTACACAAAACTAGCCAGAAAATAAGAAGGAAAATTCTTTAAATGGTTTCCTAAGTTCTATGTACAGAAGGTTGAGGGTTCCTTCATCCACACACAACAAAGACCAAATTACTGAGCCGCACAATCTCCAGGAACTACAAAAATTCCAGCGCCTTCTGAGAGATCCTCTCCCTGCTTTCCATTTGTACGCACACACCTGCTTCCAGCAGCATGGCTCCATCCCTACAGGCACTTCCCAGGCACAGTATGTTATTTTCATTGCTATGGCATGGAGAACTTGAATTTAACACTGAGATTACTTTTATTTAAACACTGCACATCTCAAGCAGTGAGAGTTTGGCTTCAGCTGCAGACCAGAGCCTTGGGCTTTGAGAATAGAAGCCAGACTTTGTTCTCTGTTGCTGCAACCCACTTCCTGGCTGAAAAATAGCAGCTACTGCATGCAGAACCTGTGCAGAAATTGTGCAGCTTCACAAGGATGGATTTTTATTGAGAAAAGTCACTGCATACAAAAAAAATCTTACTATACTGAAGTACTGAATAAACATGGTGACAAAGAGCAAGGACAATTAGCTAAATTTAGAGCACAGATTCAAATCTCTTCACTTTACATGGCTGATTATGTCTATTTTAGGAACACAGTTGCTAACAGAGAAAGATATTTCCACAGATAAATTGGAACACTAGTGGCCTCGAGGTGCTGGATTTTTTGTCCTCTGTCCATACAATAAGTCTAAGTGACTAAGAGGTCCATGCTAGGTGATTTAATCAGACCCTAGAATAGTAACTGGTAGGAATAAAATTTCTGCAAATCTTACCTTTTTTCCACCCATGTGTGCTGAGTTTAGAATAAGCTACTCCATTTCTGCTTATATTTCTTTTGGGTGAATGCTTATTCTTTCTTTCACTCAGGCTGCTCAGGAGTTTGTCTCCTGACAAACACAGGTTTCTCTATGCCTGGAAACAGTACTGGGAAGAGATATAGCTGGTGGAATAGGGATCATTTTGTTAGTCTAGCCCTTTTGTGAACCCAAGAGCTCGGAGGGATCTGAATTGTCTTGTATTTATTCTTCATGTTATGTTTCCTCTGCATAGTAGTAACAAAGTACATAATACTGTCTTGAAAGAAAAGAAATATTTTTTTACTTCTTCCCCTAGACATGTAATTTATCTAACAAAGCCCTATTTTCTTTGTTGCCCCTCTTAATTAGCCCTCTTGGAGTCTTATTTCCTATTTTGTTTCACAGGCATGCTCACCTTTCTGATGTCTTCTGCTCTGTGATCACCCGTCTTGAAGAGCACTTTTTCCTCTGCCATTCATTTATTTTTACCTCAGCAACTAGAATATGTCCCTTTCTTTGTGTTTGCTTTGGCATGCTTGCTTTTTAGTTTTTACATCTAAAAGTTTTTTTTCTCACTTCCTGTCTTTAAGGATTCAGTTGACACAGAGAAAGCACAAGTTTCATTGCACCAGGTTTCTAATACTACTTTTGGATTACTTATGTCAGACCTTTTAAATCAGTTAATCCAACATCCCTCAAGTCAAGTAGGTTTACTGTTCTCCTGAAGAACTGATTTTATCATCTTGCCAGTATTATAAATGTACTGCCTGATTGTTCAGTCAACATCTCCATTAGAAATACTATTCTTATATCCCAATCATTTCAAATTACAATTGTACCAAAAGCTGGACTATAAGTACTGGCCCACTTACACTGCTTTGTTCATTTCTGAAAAGGAAAAACAAGGACCTTGTAAAAGCACTTACTTTTCTGAATCGAAGTGAAAGAATGACATGGTAAGAGCCAGAAAAAAGCTAATGCTTATGCTGCCTTCTTTTCCTGTTCCAAGATAATATTGCTTCAAAAAACAAGTGCTGTTCTGATACTTCATCTTTAATTTAGACTTCCTTAGAATTTGTCAGCTTAAACCAGAGACTTAACACTATTTCTATGCAGCTTTTTTGTACTTAGCCATTCTACTGTGGAGCAGTAAACAAGCTCACTGCAAGATGCCAATTGGGAATCACAATGGGAAATAACTGATCTCTTGTGTGATATTAACTAAAACAGTGTGTCCTACAGCCAACCTTGAGACTTGGCAAAACATTGTTTTGTGAGAGATTAACTCACACTTAATACAAGATGTAACAAAAACCATACATTATCAGATATGACAGAGGATTTTTAAACAATTTTAGTTTTTTGAGAGGTGATTAAAACTAGCAATCATATATATCTGTCAAGGGATGCTGTGTATTAATAGATCACGTATGCATGTACATATATATATGTATGTATGAAGCTAAAATGAAGCTAAAAGTACCTTGAAATCTCAGTTCTACTTTTTTTTTTTCTTTTTTTCCTACTAATACTGAAATAGTACTGAAGTTGGTTATTTTAGGCAAAAATACACAGGGTCAAATCGACCTGTTTTCTCAGGTGTCTATGGAGTCCTATATAGTTCATGCCAAAACAAAAGAACTGTAAATCTGAAATAGCTGGCAAAGAGGTTGTTGTTGGTGGTGATGCTGAGTTTCTGACTATTTTGATTTAGAAAAATACTCTAAAGCATTTAAAAAATATTGATGGTATTTGCAAGTAACTTTAGTGAAACACTTTCATTGCACAGCAGTAAGATTGAAGAAGAGAAACTTTAGGAAAACTCATCTCTTTACATCTCTCAAACACTTGACTTGTCATAAAAAAAAAAAAAGAGAGAAAAACCCAAATCAAATCAAAACTCCCGCATGAGACTGTAATAAAAGGCCAGATATAAGTCTTAGTGGGTTCTGATTTTGTTTGGTGGTGAAAAAGTATAAGATAGAGAATTTTTTAAGATTAACAGCTATCAGACTAAGGATAATGCACAACCCTTAAGTTATTTTCAGCTTATTCAGGTCATGGAGAAGGTAAAAAGAAATTGTGACAAAGAGAAAATGATATAAAAGGGAACCATTACTCAGGATGCCTGAAAAATACCTTCTTCCTTTAAGCAGATTAGTTGGAACTACATGATTCAGAATCTAATGATTGTTCTTTTGCAAGCAGATAAGGAAAAACTTGCTATTTTTAGTTGCTTAATGCTAAAGTTATCCCAATTGTTCCTGCACAAAGCATGATTGTTTTCAGTGTGAAAGAATAATGTAAGGGAAATAAAGGAACTCCTATAGGGAGAAAATAAGAATTATCAACATTAGCAATCCAAGTCTCTCCCAATGTCCTATTTCACACAATCAGGATGCTGTAACTGGAGACGTATCAGCTTACACCAGTCAGATTACTTCATTTTCTCTTGCTACCCTCTGGCTGAGAATTTCTATCTTGCACTGTTCAAGTTGCTCTGCCACCTGTCAGTGTTATCTTGATAAGTACCTTTCCTCTCCCAGTTAAAATGCATGGTGGGTCACGCATATGAAAAACATTTTTATTTCTTGTAGGTGATCAGAGCACACATTATGTCCTGGGGTTATCAAAAAGCCCCTAAGAATATGTCCAACTGTTCCATGGCTAAGGTGATACTTAAAGCTGCACAGTATGGGCTTCAGTTATTGCTGTGTTAAATGTTTTCTTTGACTGGGAAACTTCTATCAGGGAAAGCTATTATCTACCTTACCTCCTGGACAACACCATGAAGAACAAGATTCTTTGCTGCTATTTTTACAAAAGACTTGCTACATTTTAGTTACTTGTTCTTCCCTTTGCTTCCCTTTGTGTGTATGGGTAGATATAGATATACATTAAGTTCCCCCATTCATTCTGCAAATGGAAAATTAACAATATAAATTATCTCCATTTCTTACTTAGTTGTCCTTATAGGCCCATATCCCCTTTTAAATAGCATATAAACAAAAAGTGGTATTTGAATATTGATAATAGATATCCTCAAATTTCACTTTTACTTGAGGAGAAAAAAAATATATAATATAATCTATATATATTATATATAGAAGTGTATAGATAGATTAGATATAGATGTGATAGATTAGATATAGGTGTAGATATAGATATAGATGATATAGATGATATAGATATAGATATAGATATAGATATAGATATAGATATAGATATAGATATAGATATATTAGATATAGATAGATATATACATACAGATATATATAGGGAGAAAGAGAGAGGAATACTTTTTCCAAACAACAAATTCACAAGCAATATTCACTTTTCTAGTCCAGTTAGTTTGGAAACAACCTGTTCACTAGACTTTCATGGTAGGTGGGACAGCAACTTCCGTGTAAGGTCAGTACTACCTCTTACGTGTCTTGAGGAAGGAAAAGGCAATATCTGCCAAGGTAAGAAAGTCGACATATGATGGGAAAGCTCTTCTTCTCTTCTCTTCTCTTCTCTTCTCTTCTCTTCTCTTCTCTTCTCTTCTCTTCTCTTCTCTTCTCTTCTCTTCTCTTCTCTTCTCTTCTCTTCTCTTCTCTTCTCTTCTCTTCTCTTCTCTTCTCTTCTCTTCTCTTCTCTTCTCTTCTCTTCTCTTCTCTTCTCTTCTCTTCTCTTCTCTTCTCTTCTCTTCTCTTCTCTTCCCTTCCCTTCCCTTCCCTTCCCTTCCCTTCCCTTCCCTTCCCTTCCCTTCCCTTCCCTTCCCTTCCCTTCCCTTCCCTTCCCTTCCCTTCCCTTCCCTTCCCTTCCCTTCCCTTCCCTTCCCTTCCCTTCCCTTCCCTTCCCTTCCCTTCCCTTCCCTTCCCTTCCCTTCCCTTCCCTTCCCTTCCCTTCCCTTCCCTTCCCTTCCCTTCCCTTCCCTTCCCTTCCCTTCCCTTCCCTTCCCTTCCCTTCCCTTCCCTTCCCTTCCCTTCCCTTCCCTTCCCTTCCCTTCCTTCCCTTCCCTTCCCTTCCCTTCCCTTCCCTTCCCTTCCCTTCCCTTCCCTTCCTTCCCTTCCCTTCCCTCCTCTCCTCTCCTCTCCTCTCCTCTCCTCTCCTCTCCTCTCCTCTCCTCTCCTCTCCTCTCCTCTCCTCTCCTCTCCTCTCCTCTCCTCTCCTCTCCTCTCCTCTCCTCTCCTCTCCTCTCCTCTCCTCTCCTCTCCTCTCCTCTCCTCTCCTCTCCTCTCCTCTCCTCTCCTCTCCTCTCCTCAGCTAGAGCCATGGGAAACTGCTTCGCAAAGTGCTTCATGCTGGACCTTCATGGTAATTGTACAATTTGGGACTCAGATGTTTTTTCAAGGGGATCTCAAAATGCAGTACATACCAACAGACTGTGATAATCTTATATTTCCTCTGCTTAGTGTCAGACATGATTCACTGTGTTGTAAGGTGGGTGAGCTTATAAAAATAACAATATTTCCTCCACAGTGCAGTTTTGTCAGGCTCTACATGTAGGCTAGTGGGACAGTGTGCCCCAAGGCCCACCACGTGGAAGGATTAGAGTCCAAACTTCTTACAGTAGAATATCATCATATATGTAAAATGATGAGAATATATCATCATATATGTATGATGTACAAAGGCTATATAGCTGTGAATATAGTGGAGAAAGTAAAAACTAGGCCTGCAACTCTTTGATCCTTTGTAAATCATTACTTTAATGGAAACGCCTCACACAAGAGAAAACACATCCTCAAACTAAAGTCTGTTGGAAGAAGATTATGGGCCTAGGTCCTATTCAAACCAAATCAAATCAACAAACAAAAATTGGACAATTTTAAAACAAAATCCATAGCAGTCACACTTTTATCATGCACTGCATATTTGTAAGGGTCAGAGCAAGGGAACTCTGCCTAATTTCTGTAACTTCATGATGAGTCAAGAATGAGTTCACTGCTATCTCTCCCATCTCCTATTCTGAAAAATGCATGCTTCAGAAGAAACAGCCTAAGGAATTTGTATTCTATGCCCCTATTTTTATAGAATATTAACAGTGAAGCCTAAAGCAACTTGGATCATATTATGAACATGTTTAAAGTTAACCCAGGGCCCTAAGTGCCACCCAGAGGGGATTCTTTGAAGTCAGAAATTCTTGGCCAAAAATGCAGACCTATATTGTCAAGCCAAGCAGTGTAGCAAAATGGGGTCAAATAATATGCACTGAGTTATTGACATTCCTGTGGTTTCTCTGAGAAATCATTGGGTAGCATAGCCTAGCTGATAATTAAAGTTTGTACATATTGTAGAGCTTTCCAATATCAACATGATTTTCTTCCAGATAATACTTGAATCAGAAGTGCAAAGGTTGTGTCCAACTTACATTTGAACAAATCTGTCAATGTTTGCCCATGTGCAGGTTAAAAGCCTCGTAATAATGTGCCAGGTGTGTGTGTGTGTGGGGGGGGGGGCTTGTTTGTGTTATTTCTCTTCATTGAGTGCAAGTCACATATTTCATAGGAAAGCTATCTAAACTAAATCTGATATCCAGTATGACTTTGGTTTATTGCTGCTCTCTAATTCATAGAATTTCTAACCCATATTTTGCTTTAGCATTGGGCTTTCATAGTAAGTATGCTATAACTTTTAATTTTTCTGAACTTTTGAATGTATATATGAAATACTTTGTACTTGTTTCTCCTCATCATCACCTTAGCTGATTTCTCTTGAACTACTAAATAAAATGACACTAAAAAGCAGAGCAGCAAACCATGTTTGTCATCCTCAGCACCAAGAGGCGTTATCTCTTGCAGGTAATAAACATAAAAGTTCTTATGAGAGAACAAATCAACAATCAAGTGCCAAAAGCTGAACCATAGGAAATAAAAGCCTCTTACATTTTAAGCAGTATGGATGGAATCAAAAAAGATGAAAAATAAGACAGTGGAGAAATCCCACAAAAGAGAGAAGTCAAGGCAAGAGGCATATCCGATATGATCAGCAGCACAGTACACCCATTATCTAACCAGGTATGTTTCACTGGAATCCCAAGTCATTAGATGTGCAAATATTTTGCCTTTTTAAAAACTCCAAATGATCTGATAACAGGCACATGGCAGGGTATAATTGTCTCATGCTTTGTTCCTGGCTTGTTTCACTGAATAGCTCAGGACGAATCACTTTTTACCCCTCACCATCTTCTAAGTGTGAATAATTATAACTATCCTACTTCACAAAGGTGGTATTAGGAACAATTTAATTGATGCCTGTGCAGTGCTTTAAGAAACTTGGGTGGGTAGATCAATGCTAAATTAGAGCAGGCAATTATATTCAGCCTGAGGGGGAGAAATCAATATCCATATGGCAAAGCCAGAGGAATACTTTCATGAGCCTCTTTTAAATCTCCCTTACCCCACTCTTACATCCCTGTATTTTGTTTACATTCTTGGAATTAGTTCTGGACAGCACTGGAAAAGGTGAGAGCACAGTTGGAGTCCATGAGTCCATATCTGTGGGGAACCACAACCAAAATGAGAGTCTGGAAGAGAAGAGGAACAGTAAAAGTGGTCAGAGCTGAGCTCGTCTGTATTCTGTAAAGTACTGACTTCTCCACTTTTACAAGCACAGTTGGATTTTTAATCAAGTTTTATCTTTTACAGGAGTACTGTAGTTCTAGAGGAAATCTGTTGACATTTTGTTTTTGCATTTTATGGCAGAATATTTCCTTTTCCTTCTTTTGGAATAATGACTGAAACTAGAACATATTTACATTTCTGTAAAATTATTTTTTACATGAAATGAGATAGTAACTGATTCACTAGTTTTATCTTAAGGAGTAAAAAAAAAGTTTCTTAAGATAATTTTTATGTCTAAATACATAAATTCAACTAGTTAATATTTTCAAAATATTAGATTTATCTCAAAGCAATGTTGAAAAATGAAAATATTGAAATATAGTTTTATAGTACTTTTCTCATGCATGATAAGGGTAAAAATCCCAAGAAATATTATGGAAAAGCACACTTTTTGCAAAAAGAAAATAGTATATAACAGTGTGTGTGTGTGTGTGTGTGTGTGTGTGTGTGTGTGTGTATATATATATAAATATATATATATATGTACGTAAGTAAATTTATTACATT
The DNA here is from genome assembly GCF_963662255.1 of Cinclus cinclus. Lineage (NCBI taxonomy): Eukaryota > Metazoa > Chordata > Aves > Passeriformes > Cinclidae > Cinclus > Cinclus cinclus. The sequence goes on along the minus strand of NC_085048.1, from coordinate 47,123,555 downwards.
CACAGAACTTGGATCTTAATTTTGCTGTGATCTCTGCACCACTCCAAAGGGTTCAGAGAGCTCTGTTTTTCCAAGAGGTGAGAACTGTTCTAGGGAGAGGGTGCGAAATAGCAAATGCAGTGATCCATAGTTATTAGCACAATTCCTTTGAGAGGAGGAAGGGAGGAGTTGGCAGCTGAAATTACATTAGGCTGGCCCTGAAGCTTGAGTCTGCCTTCACTTCTCAGATCCAGGGCCAGAATTAAACAGCAAATCAGATTTGGGCCTGGATAACACTCAATATGAATATAGGCAGATATATTCCTGGAAAATGTGTATACACATGTGTGTTGCACTTCGTGTTCCTGGGAACCACTAGGGAGGTTTTCAATTCCAGACTGGTCTTTTTTACTTTTTTTTTCTTCTGACTTTTGTTGCTAATGAAATACATGTTTTGCAAACTTGGTGCAAAAAACACATTGAATTTCCATAGCTTATAACACTGCATCCTTTCACAAAAATGTGGTTTTATCTGAAATCTTTCTCATTAATGTTGTTGATGCTGCTGCTGGTTTTGGGGACTTGCAATTAAAAGTTAAGTGGAAGTTTTTGTTTATTTTGCAATAGACTTCTTAAATATTTATGAAGGACCTTAAGTCTAACTAGCCTTGAGGAAATACAGATGAATTAATAATTTATGTGGTTGTTTTGCAGAAAATTAAAGGTTGGGAACAAGTGTTTAAAAATTAAATCATCCACAATATAAGAGAGCAGATGTTATTTTGTTAAAATCTTGCTAACAACAAAGTACAATGAGGTGTTATCTTCTCCTTGGTCCAAGTGAAATCTTAATGATTCATTACAATTGAGCAGATTCTAAAGCCTGAGGCTAGCTAATGTCAGGAAAATGAAGAGGAACTTCAATTATGTAGCCTAGATTTTTTTATTTGTTTTCTTTTCTTTTACTGCTTGCAGTGAGAAAGAGTCCGTATCTCTGCATTGCATGGTGATTTGTAAGATATTACACTCCCACAAAAACAACTGCATATTTCATTAGTAATCCTACAATGGAATTTCCTGGAACTAAAATGTGTGTGCATCTATCTGTGTAAATAGTAATAATAACAGACATCATTGTCATTATAATGAGATTTTAGATGGAAAAGAGATGCTGAAATTGCATAACTTAATAACTTCAAGATTCTTACTCTTTTTATCCCAAATATCTTCTTTCTTTTTTATAAATGAAAGCTGTCTCTTACTCTCACTTTATTCTGGACAGTACATTTAGTCAATTTCTGGTCAGCATCATAAGTTATACAGGTTCTATAATGAGTTTTCTTCTTGTCTTTGATAAGCTAAAGCCAAGCATACAGCCTTTTGGAGACATATTTTTACAATAAAATTCTCTTTACAAGTACATTACCTAGATCCTAAACATGGCCCAGTTGTTAGTCCTCCTTCTGGATCTGTTTGCAGGGCAAGGTTTCCACAAAGATCAAGGCAAATCCTTCAAAACAACCAATCAATCAACCAACCAACCAAAAAAAAAAAAAAAAAAAAAAAAGAAAAAAAGAAGTATCATATCAGAACTTGTACAAAGACTCATTCTTTTAATGCAAATTCTAAGAGGTCTGCATCTACAGAAATGTAAACCAAGATCTGGAAAATGCATGCATTAGTTTCTCCTCTCATTTCCTTGCTGGTTTGAGTGTGAGTACAACTGTGTATATAAAACTGTCATTCTGGCAATGTAAAGACATAAGCATATCAATCTGTAACCACAACTGCAAATATAAAAGAGATTTCTTTACCCTTCAAAGATCTGTACAGCAGAGCAGATGGGAGAATTTTTTTGCTTAGATTCCACCTAATAAGAACCCAAAGGATTTCACTGCTATTAAAAATGTAGGTTGAGAAAACTTCAATTTGAATAAAAAGTATATGTAGGAAAAATATAGTCATAAAGGGGTGCTCTTTCAAGATACTCTGTGAAGATTTAGCAATGTGATTCTTGAGATGCAAATAAAGACAGAACAGCTAAAAATTTGTACATTGCTTGACAACATAATTCAGCTCTGGCGTGTATTTTTTCTCAGAGGAAGCCAAGTATTGACAATTCATCTACACTGGTGCTAAATTACAGTTGGTATAGATATATAAGACTGTAATTGCATAGTAATAATAAATGAGAAACTTTCACAAAAACTACATGCATAGCAGTTCATAGACTCAGTCAGCTCTGTTTTCCAACTAAATGTTCATCTTCAATCAGCATTGCAAAAACCAATCTCTTTTTCTTTCATTTTTTTATTTTTCCTGTTCTGAGTTGCTGTTTATGAGATTGACTATTCCTAGTGATTTCAGAGGAAGCTAGGTTTGCCTAACACATATCTAAACAAAATGGCAGCACTCTGAATAAAAGGACCTATTTGAAATTAGAGTTACTTTTCTAAATATTAAATATAAAGGACATAATGAGCAGATTGATTGGTAGCATTAGACATTTGCTTGTCTTGATTTTTCTAAATGTATGTTTCCATATATGTGATATATATGATATGAATCTCATATTCCAACTTCTGGGGTTATTGTCATCATTTACTGTGTCAGTATTAATCAAAACAGCCAAAACATAAATCTAGTGTCTAGTTCTTAAGGATTCATTGCCAGTTTTGTTCTCCCTTTCCAGACGCAAAACTTATGGATGTGGTCAAGTTCTAAGGGTTTCCTGCATGATTCAGTATATTTATGTGGCAAGCAGTAGTAATGCAAAGGTAAAATATTTAAAATGTTGAGAATTTGAAACAGCTGGTTTGACATGCTGTGTGATATGACTGAAACCCAGAATTACAGAACACAAAATCATCAGTGGTCTGAAATCAGTTCTTGTTTACTAGTGGTTGAGCGGGGAAAAGAAAGAAAACCTTTTGTTATTTGTCATGGAACAGGGAACATCTAGCATGCTTCAGAATATCTGGAAACTCAATAGCTAGCATGCCTCACACACCCAAGTTCAATAGCCCAATTTGTCTTCAGTTCTTTACTCAAAATAATCTGAAATTCAAATCTCTGCCTTCCTCTTTCCTGATAAAATTTCTCTGAAGTCTTTCTATGAAATATTTTAGTTGCAGTTAACTATCATCTCATAACAAGGTAAAAATACTTTTGGAGAAAGGTTGTTAGCTACTACATTGCTAAGTACTGTGAAGCTTTATGCACTGCACCTCTAAAACAGAGTAGATTTAAAGTTTTTCAAATGTCTGAAGCCCTGCTGACATCAGTAAAATAACCCCCCTTATGACTGGTTCAACTGAAGTTCTAACCCAAAGGATGTAAGAAAACTGTCAATTGTTAAATGAAGATAACTTCAAAACTCAAAACTCAAAATTGTTCAAAACTCTCTTGTTATCTAGAAACAAAAAGAAAGATACAGAAATATTTTGAGAAGCTGATAATGTATCTGACACTTCTTCCAATTTCCAAATGATCTGGAATTCACAAACAGCTGGTTTGCATAATATCTACAAGCGTTGCAGATTAGATGCAAGCTATCACTTTCAACAGGACTAGCCAATCTGAAAGTGCATTCTCCTTTACATTTTAGCAGTCATGTCTCATTACACAGCTAATGTTCTATTGCTCTGTCTAATGTAACATGACATGACTGGTAAAATTCGTGGAAGCAGACAATTTTTCATATTAGAAATCCCCTCTTCCTGTCTGTGAACTGGTTGTCGATTCCATTTTGAGTGCACCACACTGTAATCTTGCCTAAAACACTAATATGGGTGAGCTGTAGATCTTAGCAGCTATCTTACCACCAGAGGAATGAAAAGCCAAACTTGAACAGCTTGGCATGTCATTAAAAAAAAATTATGACATATGATGTTTGTTTCTTTGAGTTTGCTTTGAAAGCCTGTTTTGATTGAATACAAGTTTTTTCTCTTCTGTTTATGTATTCAACTACCCACACATGCAAAATATAATCAGGTTGTACTTTTGTAATTAAGAAAAACATCACTTAGATAGATATTAGGGAAAATATATTGCAAAGTTTGATAATTTTTTTTAAATCTGAGTAGTTAGGATTGAGAGCAGATGGAAATATCTTAGTCCTGCATATGTTTTATGTATATAATCCTCAGAAAAAATGCAATTCCCATTAACTTTGGTGAGTGATATGTTTCAGTAATGATTTTGTACCGTAAGGAACAAATAATTTTTTGGTACATCTGCCTGGAACCTGAATGGCAGCTACACCGTAATCTTCAGGTGCACAAATTTGATTTTACCTGTTGTCTTCAGCAGAGCCAAGATGGATATAAGATGTTATTGCAGTTTTAAGCTTTGGGACCAACACATAGGCTTATGTCTATGGGATATCCATGTTTCCAGTATTCTGTGTGAGGATTTCATTTAGGAAAAAAACCCCTCAAACTTTATGTCTGCACCTAATTAATTTGGATGTGATAAATGTTTTGAGATGGTGAAACACATAATGACCTTTCTTCAAGGAACATGAAAAAATAACCAGATTCTTGTAGAACACTGCTAATCACAACAATCATTATTTAACACCTCAAGAAATTTTCATAATCTCAGAAGTGACCAGCTCTGACTAAATCATTCATGATAATAGCAGAGGGATTATCGGACCAGGAATGCAATTACGGGTAGTAAGAAGCAGCAAGTCTTACAAAACCAAGTTGTCCTAAGGCTGACTAGATCTCAGGAATTCTAGTCTCTCTAATCAGTGACACCAACACCTCTACTTGTACATTGCTGGAAACAAAAGCTATTAATGATATTGTTTAACAAAACCCTGACACAGAAAAAAAAAAAGGCCCTAACTCAACAAGTTTCTGCTCTACTTTGATGTCAAGTGCTTCTTTCTTTCTATACTTGTTCTCTCAGTCAAGCAGTGTCTTTAGAGACAATTCCCTGTCTTGGCATTAGTTGGGTTAGGTATGAACTGGGGAAAAGGTATTTTGTATGATAGAACTCATCTGTGCTGCTTCAAAGCTGCACAGTCATGAAGGAGGACTGCAACAGCTGTGCCTTTTTCTACTGAGATTTTGAAAAGCTTCTGAAAATTAGAAGAGGAAACATAGCAAAAGAAATTATTTTTATTCAATGGCTTTAGATACATATTCAGTATTTTTGATAGCCATAATAATATTTTCTTAATTTAAGTGTACATAAACTACATGTAGCATGTTTATACTTGACACCAGAAAATCAATAATGGTATTTTTAAATTAAAAATCTGCTATAAAATGTAATTTTGGTGTGTGGACATTTTATAAAGAAAGACTAATATTCAGTTTAAAAAGAGGAATGTTTCATGCTGTAGTACTAAATATTATAAATGTATTGCATTGCAATAACTAGAAGATTACAAATTTTTATAAACTGTCAAGTTAAATAGTCGCCAAAATTATTACTTGCTATATTTTATTCAGGAAAAAAGAAAAAAAAGTGATTTAATATGGAGAATAAATCTCCTACATGTGAGTTGGTGGCTTTTTTCTGTTGCAGCGCCATTTTGAAAGACTGGCATTAAAAAATACTCTTAAATTTTGCCCCAGTGTAAATAAAACCGATTTTATTGCAAACTTTTCACTCAGGAAAAATATATTCTTAAGCTACATATTTTTTTCATACTTACACAATAAAAAAAAGATGACGCAGGAGAGTGACAGAACCTAGTTTTTCTTAGTCATACTCCTAATGAAAAAAAAGAAAGGAAAAGAAAGCTAGAGAGCTATACATTACATGTATGTATAATGGATTAAGCTTTCTTTATGTAACCACTAAGATACTAGAATTATTTTGCATTTCTGAAAACAGTAGATTAGAGCTTATCAAAAGTGTATTGGCACTCCACTTCTTTTTTCTGACCATCCTAATTTTTAGATTTCCCAGCTTCCTCTAGACATCTTTTTTATTATTTAAATATTTATTTTTACTCAAACATGAAAATAAAATATCTCTATGTCAGAATACAACAAATAAAATATTTTAGCTTCTTTTTATTTCATTCTCAAATCATATCATGAATATGACATGGGTTTTTGTGGATAAAAAGCTGGACATGAGCCAACAGTGTGGTCTCAGCCCAGAAGGCCAAGAACATCGTAGTCTGGATCAAAAGAGGAGTGGCAACAGGTGAAGGAGCATGGTTCTCCTCACCTACTCTGCCTCATGAAACCCCACCTGGAATGCTGCATCCTGCTCTGGAGTCCCTAGCACAAGAAAATGGATCTGTTAGAATCCAGAGGAGGCACAAGGATGCTCAGAGGGCTGGATCACCTCTCCTATAAAGACAGGCTGAAAGAGCTGGGCTTGTTCAGCTCTGGAGAAGAAAAGGCACTGGGGAGACCTCCAATATCTTAAAGTGTCTTATAAAAAGGAGGAAGAGGGACTTTTTTATAGGCAGATAGCGAGAGGAAAAAGGGCAATGGTTTTAAAATTAAAAAAGGCAGGTTTAGATCAGGTGTTAAGAGGAAATTCTTTAGTGTGACCATGGTGAGACACTGGAGCAGGTTGGGGATGCCCCATCTAGAGAAGCTGAGGATGCCCCATCTGTGGCAGTGTTCAAGGCCAGGTTGGAGGAGGCCCTGAGCAATTTCATCTAGTGAATTCCCATAGCAAGAGACTTGGAAGTAAGTAATCTTTAAGGTCCCTCCCAGCCCTACCCATTCTGTGATTCTATAATACACACTCAGAATACAGTATTTACTGTGTAATGCATCTGTCTTGCAGGGCAGACACTAAAACTATAGACAGTCCCTGAGACATCCATTCTCAAAAACTTATTCTTTACAAATGACTATAAGATTACTTTATATAAACAGAGACATAAATATTGTATTGCTCTTAAACCAAAGTGGTTTTGATGCAGTTTTCAGGTGTTTTTTTTGCTTAGCAACATGATATTACAGGGTGCTTTTTAAAAATGAGGGAAGGACTATAAGAAACTATTTAGCTTAATTATTGCCCAAAGAAGAATTAACTGCATCTAAAAAATATTTCTCTACACGCATCACTTCACCAAATTTTAGTGAAAGAGATTGCCTAATCTTCACCAGACATCTGTGTCCATATGTAACCATCATAACTATACCTTTTCTCTTACAGGCTGTAAGCCTTACAGAGGGACAGTTCCTTGCAGAAGAGAAAAAGAAAAGAAAAATTGTCTTTTGAAAATGTGTGTTTAGGAGAATGAAAAGCAATAGCCTAAGTGTTATCTGCTATGGATTTCATCAGGAAGAAAAGTGTTTTCTTCTTCTGAAAGGCAGAGATTTACCATTCATTGAGGGAAAAAATGTATATTCTGCTTTCTCCCAGAAATATTAGCCTTAAAATATGTTGGATCCCAGAAACCTGGGGATTTCAAGCTTTCTGTGCGGTCAGGCACTGACCCCCTGGAGGGCACTGTTTTTGACCTGAGGCCTTGGAGACAGCTTCTAAATTTGAGTGATGAAGTTAAAATCACGAGTGTGTAGCAAATTAGGAGTGTGTGCTTTCACATGGTGATGGTTTTAAATTTGAGGTTTTGATAGTATAGTAATAGGTATGGGGAAAACATGGAAGATTTTGGGCGTTGGCTGTTTGTTCATCTTCTTCTGCCTTCTTCATGGATTTCAGGTAGTAGCTTCTGGTTGGTCAGTCAGTGTCACACTAAGGGTCAAGGGAATCTAGTTATTGGATCAAAAGTATAAATAATATAGGTGTTAATTCTCTGTTGGACTATTTGGCTTTAAAAGACCTTGTTGCAGCTGTGTCTTTCACCATTTTTCCTCGTTTCTAGCAGGTAGCTAGAACTGCTGTTGAACACTCTGTACTTTCTGGTAAGATTTAATAAACAACCGAGCCCGAACATGAGAAAATACATTTATATCGTGCTTTTGTTAATCCTGGCTCTGAGTGAAGGCAGACGAGACTGAGGCAAACCACTAATTAAGTGGTGCAAAACTGCCTCACCGCTCCTACAAAAATAGACCATGTTTTTGGTAGTCATCTCCTTTTCTACATCTCAGCTGTGTTAGGTTCCTAGCTGTTAGTACATATATGAATATATGTGCTGTATACACACCCCCATGCACATTACAATTCCACACATATTTCAACTCTATGAAAGAGCATACTTTTGGTATCATGTCAGTGTGCCAGCTGAATTGGTATTCTTTTTTACTTTGTTGCCAGGTCTATTACAATGAAATTGTTTCCACTTTTGATCTCATATTATAAAGATTCTCGAGTCTCTGACAACTCAAGGCGTTATGATATACTCTTCTTACACTCTTAAAGCAGACACAGAGAGCAGAGTTCTCTGTAGAGCATAAGTAAAGATTTATAGACATGCTGAAAGAACACTTTCCCTGCTGCCTTCTTAAAATAATTATGACTTTCCATGAATCTCTCTATAAATCAAGTGTAGAATGACAAAAGCATAAGGAAGTAAGCCACAAAAATACCATTTACAATAAGCCTGAGTGGACTTATTTAAGCAGCATATCACTTCTTCGGTGAAAACTGTATATAATTATTTCAAGTAGACATACATGCCATAATAAGAAAAATAACAATTTATTGTGCCTGTCACTATGTTTCAAAAGCTTGCTTTCTGCCTTGATTTTTGTGTTACTAAAATACTTTCATATTATGGTACTAAATATTAAAGGAATGAACAGATACATACTGAGAGACACATAAAAGGACACTATATGACACAAAATAAATATAATAGATGGACCATTTCTAACAGTCATGAAGAAAAATTATTATTTAGAATGAAAGTAAGCACCTTTGAAATTGTACTGAATTCAGGCTGCAAGAGAAAACTGATTTGTTTGGTCTAGCAGCAGCAGCTACCTGGCCTTATCAATAGGTGGGGTTATGTATCTGTGTGTGTTCAAGGGTATCAGTGACTTTCCACACCACAGTTTCTGCCTGAGCTTCATTTATGTCGCAGCTGTTGAGGCATATTTTCTTTTTCCAGGGTCAGGATTAAATGAGTGAGGATTAAATAAGGCATTTTTTGTTCAGACTCCGATGTTTATTAGTTCTTATTTATATTACAGTCTCACAAACCATGAGTTCTACAGCACTTCAAGCCAACAAAATAAAAATGGAGCTCTATCTCTCTCTCTACAGGGCCTTTTAAGGGTAAACTGCTCAATTATGAAATGCTACCTAATTTTTTTTTTTACTTTTAGCCCAGTAATCAACTACCCATGTCTCGCAATGTGGACTTTTCTACCCAATCACACGATATCACCTAGACCCATGAAGAAGAAGGTGAAAAGAACAAACCTCCACTGTAAAACCTCCATTTTATTTTATATATATTACTGTATTCTAAAACCTTAAATTCTAAGTTTTCCACCATGTGATATTACACACTTCTATTCAAACTACATACCCATGATGCTAGTTCTATCATTCAATTTTGGAAGCCTTCTCCACAGCCTCAGGTCAAATGCAGTGTTTCCCAGGGGTCAGTGCCTGTCAGTACAGAAAGTCAAAAAATTCTCAGTGACCAGGGTCCCAACAGCAGCATCAGTACACGCTGCTGAATTAATACACTTCGTGCTTTGTGCTAATTACAGAGAATAAACCCATTCACTATCAGTTGTTAACTTGTCAGGAAACGGTGGGGACAAAATCACCCTTGTGCCACATGGATGGCAAGTGCAGAATTTTGCTCCCAGGTGCTGTCTGGCAGCCTCTCTCAGGTTAGCAGCGCCTTGTCAGGCTGTAAAACCATCCTCACATCTGGCCACTCTGGTGCCTCAGCTCAGCACCTCAGCCCTCACCCAGGGCTCAGAGGAAGGGCTTCCTCTCAGCCTCACGAGCACTGGACAGCACACGCAATCCTCTCATAACAACGGGGTTTTTCCATTCAGTGAAGAGCACCCTACTCGTGAGGTGTCATCAGCAATCCTTTCAAATGAGCTGCCTTTGTTCACAGCCATCCATAACCGACTGCTTCCCTCAGCACTCACATCTCCCTGCCTGTGCACCTCCACACCTGTAGGTAGGCTGGGTTATCCCAGTCTCCTTGGGTTTGTAACCTCCAGTTTTCTGACCTTCAAACGCTGTTTTGAGCTCAAATGCTGTCTGTGGTTTCATGACATGAATCTGATACCATTTTAGAGATTGCTAAAACCATTCATACACACTCCTGCTGTTATGTAGTAGTACATTCACTTTAATACACTCAGATCCAGTAAAAATCTTTAAATGTAGGCATTAAAAGATGATGTGGACACACAAAAGAAGTGAATAAGAACAAGTGATCTAAAGGATTTGCGTTATTAAATTGCATTAAGCCAAAATATATCAATTTGTGTGATGACTTCAAATAAAGTTATAACATAAATCCAAAAGATTTATGAACTACACAGGGTCAGCACTCAAAAGGGTTCTTATAGCAGATATGAATGACAAAGCACTTTAAATATAGGACCCTGAACAGTAAAATAGAAAAAGGCTTCTTTCTGCAAAGAAAGCTAAATAACTGCCCAAAGACACAGGGGCTCTAGACCTATTAAACTACTTTATTTTCACTAAACCAAACCTTCCACACTGATAAACTTCTGTATCAGTGGATCTTGATGGATAGTAAAGCTTGCTAACAGCTTGATACTTTGAGAAGAGGTAATTTTATTCTATAAAATAAAGCATTTCAGGTGTTTGTGTGCTTGCAAGACAGGCATCCAGGTAGTACTTTAAATCCTGTGTAAGTTTGTGCATGCAGGGATGAAAAAAAAGTATTTAAATGACATTTGGTTTGCAAGTGTTGTCATGTTAGCTTCAATTTCATTTAAGCTAACTAGTCCATGAAGTAGAAGCGCCCTATAAACCTTACAATTATGAGAGTCTTTAAATAAGACAAAGCAGAGGGGAGAAACATGATGGAAATGAAAATGCTTTCAGATACAAAAAAGGATCTTTCAGGCTGTTAGCAAGACGTGTGAACACATCTGTTTAGATTCAGGCAGCAATGAAAGTTGGGCTCTTATGCTTGTAATGTCACTGCAATACAGATGCTCCTCCCTTGTCAGCGAAGAAAAACATAATAGCTAGAAATAAACTGAAAGAATGGAAACTCCTGAATCTGGGGCAAAAATTCTCCATAAAAACAATGAATTAATAATGCCTCATACATCTTGCCAAAATTTCTCTCCACAGCAAAATGGCCTAAGAGGATTGTAGATTCAGTGGCTCTTCTGTGAGCTCACTACGCCACAGGTAAGTGTGCTCCCTGAAGTCCCAGTGCCCTTTACAAAAACTTTTGCTTAGGTAAAGAAGAAAACTAACCAACCATGCAAGAACCAATTTTGTTTTCTTATTCCATGACATATGAAGAAAAACAAGGAAAAAGATTGAAACATATGGAAATGCTGTAATGCAAAGGTATATAAACTGCAGATGAGGAGGACATTAAATTTATTTGTTGAGGGTTTTTTTAATATTGCATTTATTTCAAAGTTCATAGAGATTTAACTCTTGTGTCATGTATGGCAATTTTCACTTCCAGGTGGACATAACCACAATAAAAATTGTGCATATTTTATCAAATCAGAAAATGTTATATTTAATACTACTAACTGTGCTTTAACTACTGAAGTCTTCCCTATATTTTTGACTTTATTTCTACTTGGCTTGCAGATAAAAGACAAATATCAAGTATCTGTAACTGCATATAGCATGGAAAAACTGTGCTTTCTTTTTCTATGCTTTAATAATATGAACCTGTTTTGTTACTGAGTGAGCAATGCTAATGGCTGTCACTTTTCTTTACAACAAGTAACATGGCAAATTGTGAAGTTTCATAGTGAGCTTCTAGACAGGAATTAAAACAAACAAGGCTAAGTTCATGACCATTTTATTTTCATCAAATTCAGTGAAGACTTGATGTATTTTATTATGTATTTACAAATATGTGTGAAAGTTTTATTTGCAAATTTAGAACAGTGAACAGTCTAGATATAATATCAACAAAGTATAATTATATACTATTATATTGCACAGAATATATTTTTGTTAAATAATATTAAGTACGGATATTTCAGCATACCAATCTCTAATTTGAAATGACAGCAAAAAGTTCAATCCTACAGGATAGAAGAAAAGCTCAAGACAATGTATTTTTATAATTTTTTCACCTTTTAGAATAAATTTTATTTTTTTTCTCAAAGTTTTCAAACACCAGAGAATCTTCTTTTTAAATGTAGGCTCCTTTAATACTTTATTCCCCAGTACATTTTCTGTTGCTCTTCATATTACATTTCCAACGTATGATGCACTTTTTTGTGTAATTAAATGTGTTACCCTTGATGCCTATACAGAAAATGTTCACATTTTAATGGGAAGGCTATGTGGATGAAAAAAAAAGACCTATTTGTCATCCCTCATTATGTCAATTCACCATAATAAATTAGCAGCCAAGAAATATTCTCCATATTTCCACAGTGCATTCTGTAGCTCTTTCCCTTCAGTGTTAAGAGACCGATCTCTGTATGGAAATAGTGCAGGACTACTAAAAAGCACTTTGCAATCTGGTGTCTGAATTTCTTTCTTGTAAACTCTGTTTGGCAGTGGATTAATATCTAATTTTGCTCTGACAAGAATAAGCAAAACTTATGCCTGCTAAAAGGCTTATTTAGGCTGAATATGAGAACATTTGTTACTCTGTGGGTAATATATGTATGTATATATATAAAGCTAAAAAGCAGAGCTTGGGTTGTGGAAAAAAGACAGCACTTGAAGATTTGGTAATACTGGCAGTTCACACAGCTGTGTATAAATTATAAAAAGTACATTAATGTTTTAATAATCCATCTCAAACTATGCAATATATATGAACAGTCGCAAATGAAACACAGATATATGAATTATGTTGACAGAAAACATTATGGAAATGGGTAGGAAAAAGCATATACCCTTTATTATATGAAAAGTGTGTTCCAAGATGCATAATTAACTGGGAAAAAGATCTTATGGGAACATTGCATAATCACTGTCTGCCACAGTAATCCTGCTCACAGGACTTCAGAGAATATTTATGATGTGAGTGCATATTGTAGACCACATCTTGGACATAATTCTGTGACTTTCTTTTTATTCTTTGTGTCAACACTCCTTTAAATTCTTCAAAACAAGAGTCAACTGGTCTTTTATTAAATGCCTGTGGAAATCAATCCTTTCCTGGACTACTATCTCTGCCTTATCATGAGACAGATTTTGATTTGGTCACTTTTTTAGAAAGTGCCTTATCTATCACTGCTAATTTATTTTGATTCCAATGCAACCAGAGAGAAAATCATCCTGAGATTTCAGTGAAAGAACTTGGGGTCACCTAACTCATTGAAAAGTTCAGCTCAAAAGGTAAGTTTTTGAGAAACTTAAAGTAATTCACAGACAGAAAGCTAGAAAGGATCACTTTGATTTCAGAAAATACCACATATTTTTAAGTAGTTACCTGCTCTAACATCCAAATAGTAGAGTTTTGTATGAATATTTAAACAGCCACAAATAGGTTTGGTGATTTGTTGGGGATTTTTTTCAAGCAGCTGAAAAAGCATTCTTATGGCAATAAAAAAAAAAAAAAGTAACAACCATTCCTTCTCTCCTAAAGAACTCTTATGAGATTTTTTTTTCCTTATCTACATATTTATTTGAAAAGATAACATTTTTTCCCCAGACATTGTACTGGATTTTTTTATTAAGTCATTGGCTAGATATATTTGATATTGTACTACATAGCATACAATTAATATATCTGGAAAAAATATTCAAATTAAGATAGAAATTCTAAAATTGGCAAAGATGCGTTTTTCAGGAATAGCAGCTTACAAAGATTTCAGAAAACATTATCAAGGTGGTTCCTAGTTGAGTTCTGCAGAATGCACTTCAGGAACTCATCTGGTTTATTGCTTTCAATCAGACATGAGTTTAGATCCATAATGATAAACTATGCACGTGGAAGGTAGGACAGAGGAGATCAGAAATGAATACCAAAAGTTGTGGATGAGCTGAAACAGGAGTAGATTGAAATGTAAGGTCATGTACATGGAGCTAATAATAAAAAGTTCTCTGGTATGCTGAAGGCTTATCAGATGGAAATGTTTTGTAGAAATGGGATGTGGCAGTCAGTTTCTCAATGAATGAACTGACAGTGTGATGCAGCATTAAAATCTCAAACAGAAACTGAAAACATGTTGCAGAAGGTGAATCTGTCAGAGACAGGCAGGAGCTGGTATCACTGCACTAGGCCCAGGTCAAACCTCTACCTCAATACAGCACTGAGATTTCTAGTCAGCAGGGTAACCTTGAGAGAGAAAACACAGAGAGAAGATTAGGAGGAAAACAAGAGAAAAAGATCAGTTTTAAGGATGACCCTGAAACTGGTTTTCTGGTATGAAAATACATACAAAAAAATGAAGCAGATAGGGAGGTGATTGAGATCTATAAATATGCCAGTGAATAAAGAAGAAAGAGCTCATTAAACCATAATACTGAAACAGAGAACATTCTAGGTGGACATAAATGTGCTGAACTGGAAATTGAAAAAGTTTCTAGCCATTACACCAAGCAAATTTTACAGTGTTTTTTTCAGTTATATTACATAGGAAGGAAGTTTTTGAAAGAGATATTTGTAACATCTTATGAATGGGATTATTTGGCATATGCTTGAACAATGAGGGAAATGGGACACATGACACATGTCCCTTCCACTCTCACCAGCAAGATTTCAGGTGCATCAGTGCTTCTAAGTGACTCTCAAAGTGTAATATATGGTTTCATAATACCTAAAATATTGAGACTAAACCCATGTATTTATTGATGTGTGTCTCATGAAAAAATTGAATAAAGTGATCAGTTTGCCAAAGCTGGACCTTGAAGATTAAAATTAATTTGTACATCAGCTTCTAAATATGGAATCTAGAAGGACTTTTTCCACCTTATATGATGTCACCTGCAATAGAGTTGCCACTTATCTTTCTCTAATTTAGCCAGCTACGTCTATCATGAAATGTAAATTTACTAAGCATGTGATTATAAGTGTTTGGATTTGTTCCCAAAAAAATATATTAAATATGTCAGTAAATGTAAACAGTCATGCTCACAGGCAGTACTTGAAATATATTATTCAACACACGCTTGTATATATTTACTGTGTTTTTTCCCAAAAAACTTAGAGTCTGAGTTAAAGGAAATCAGCTGTTTCCACTGTCCGAAGTTTGTTGTGGATCAACGGTTCAAGGAGGAAAATACATCAGCAAGGAGAGAGTGCCAAGGTGTGAATGATGGATTTTCTGAATTCTGTGGAGAAGAGCAGAGGTCTCATCTCTGCAGCACCTCCCCTCTGTGAATGAGATGTGTGGATTCAAGTAGGCACCTGGATCAGTCAAAGTTCCTAGTAGCAGTCTGTAGTCTGGCTTCAAAAGAACAGCTAACTTAGAAAACTGTTGATGATTGCAGACATGGTGAAAAAAACAGGGCTTTCAACTTTATTCTCCTCAAGCCTGACCTTAACTAACCTGGTTTTGGATTACAGACTAACCAGATGATTTTTTTATCTAGGAAAGCAATTCCTTGCCAAAAAGATCTAAACCAAAAAGGTATCAATTCAGAGGAAATAGTCACTTGGTGACTCTTACAAAATCTCACACAAATAGAAGTTCCCACACGTGGGTTTTAGCAAAGAATTTGACACACACACACACACTCCTCCTCCCCCATCCCCCCATCCTTCCTATTCAATATCAATCAATCCTTGTTAAGGTAAAGGGATTTGGTTTCCAGGTTCCTTCAAAAATGGGTATGAAAATAACTGTAACATTTTATGTCCCATTGAAATTCCATGAAGACATAATTTAACAAGAGAATTTTCTTATTGTGGACAATAAAGAAAGAAATAGACAATTTTACTTTTTCTTCAATGCTTGTTCCAAACCAGAAAACAGGCTTTGCTGCGGTTAGGAAGCATTGAAAGAGAAGGAAATGCTTCCAGCCCCCATCAATTCTGAGCAATTTCCCTCTCCTCTAGTTCTGCTTGGATCCTTTCTCCTCCTAAAAGTGCAATATCTTAAGTGTTAAAAAAAAAAAAAGAAAGAAAGAAAAAAAGATGACAGCACCAAGTGAAGTCAGCTGTCAATTTCAAAGCTGGAAAATTTACAGGCACTTCTAGACAGTAGACAAACTTTTCCAGTTTGGCTCAAAAATAAATGTTCAGCAAACTTTTCAGTAGCAGGTTATTCTGGGATTTAGGGTTTCACTATGCTGCTTGAAGAACCTACACTCACTTATTACCTCAGTGTAACTCATAAGTGGGTTCCAGGGTAGCTTGCACACAAATTGTGAAAATATCTCTTTTTCTGCAGGGCCTCTCATCATCGCCTCTGGGAACAAAGTGGGATGAGTTTATAAACAATGCTGTCATCTTTATTCTTGCTGCTTTTTATTACTATTACTATTTTTAGCATATACATATTTTTAGCATATACATATTTTTAGCATATATTTTCACATATACAGTGAAAGAAGTTTCAGTGTGCATTTCAATTAATGTGTCATTCTTAAACCATTTGAACAGTGACATGAAATGTGGGATATTATCCCCTTGCAATGCTAGAAAATTCTAGTGATAAGCTAGAAAATTCACCAAAAATTAGCTGGTCACCTACTTCTCAAAAGCTATGAGTATTTTGGTTTTGAATGTCCTACTTCAAAGTCTGTGTCTCATTTGTAGAAGTGCTCTCCTCTCAGCTGAAGCAAGCACACAAGGACATTTCAAAGAGTAAAATGAAAATCTCTAGGTAATTTACATTTACACCCAAAAGTAGTGGATATTCATTCTTTAATTGGCTATGTCTCAGTTTCATCTGTGCAATGGGAATGGTGGCAGCACTGTAAAGTAAATTAATAATTTGTGAGGTATGTAGATGTCATATTGACTGGTTTCAGAGAAAATCTTCTGAAAAGGCAATCAATACATTATCCCAATAGAGTTTAAATAGATTGGTTAAAAGTGTCAGATTTGCCCAAAAGCCAAGGAAAATAAAATAAAGCATTATACACCTGCTTAGCCATTAAGCAGAACTCATCTTTTTCAGTGATATCCAGTGTTGATGAAAGAACAAAGAGTGTATGTTTTTGCAATTTTAAACTGTGTTGTAATGTATATACACAAATAAGGAAGAAGTTGAGTAGAGTCAGTAAAGGTAATCTTCATTCTACTGCTGCCTAATACATGACAGTAGCATTTAAGTGGAGTAAGAATTAATTCCCTTCCATTTTCCTTCTTCTCTTTCTCTTCCTTTCAATTTTCTGTGTCTTCTTTGTTCTTCAAAGAAGAATGAAGACAAGTATCTCAAAAAGCAGCCTGATACCAAAAAGATTCATCATTGAGATTGGGAAGTTAGATCTGTGGGGTATGTTTCTGCCTGTAGAGCTACTTACAATGGCAACAGATGGTCACCCCTTGTGTGGAGCAGCACCAGAGGAGAGTGAGGAGCACACTTTGCCAACAGGTTTCACAGATATTTATTGATAACAGTGGAATGCTGAGGTTTGGGATGACTGGTTCATTTCCAAGATCTGCATGGCAGTATGCTACCATACTACAGACTTTTTGGTCTCTTTTTCTGATTTTATGTCTTATTCCAGTTCTCTCTCTCTCTTCCCCCACTTCTGTGACTTTATTCACATCTTCACTGGCTTTTTTCCACCTGACTTTTCACTTAGCCAGCTACGGCCTTCAGTATTTTGATTTCTCCTTTTTCCCTTATCAGCATATCCAAAATTATAAACCTCTCACACAGGATCTTGTCTCTTCCCATACTCCTTTTCTGTACCTAGCAGTTAGTCATCTGAATTCAGTCTCTTCCTTACCACTTCCTCACAGGTCTCAGAACTTTCTCCCATACTTTTTACCATTGAAATCCCTGTCACTTCATCCTTGCCAGCTTCCCAGTCCCAAGAAATCCAGGGAAGACTTCTTGTATTCCGGCAACACTGGAACAGCTGACTTTTCAGTGCATCTTGGGCTCTAAACAAAATGAAGAGCAGAGGAAGAACAGCCCCTGTTGCCTAAGAGCAACAGCATTGGGAAAGAAAATTGCCAGCCACTTCTGAATGTACCTGGGTGGAGAACAGCTGAACATATGCATTAAATTGCATAGCTCTAACAAACTGCTATTTCACCTGAGTCAACTAAGCTTCCAAATGTTCGTGAATTGGAAAAATGTAAATGAATTTTCATGGCGATACCAAGTCAACCTCAACTAAACCTTACCAATTGTAAGTCTCTTCTCTGTTACCTGAAGGTGCTAGAGTTACAAAAATGGGCCTTAAAATGAATATATTAGCAAGAAATATAACAAAATATTGTCCCTCTATCTCATTCTCAGGTATAACTGCGATATTTTGGTTGGGTATGCTAAAAACTTGCAGCCTGAGACAGAACTTCAGCACACAGAATTTCAGGTTTAATCACTGAAGTTTATCAAACTTATAGTAAACTGAAAGAAGTGTAAGTGTCAAGAAGAAACATGGAGTGGACAGTAAAATAGTTGAGAATTATTCCTCTTATATGCAAACCACAACTACTTTCTCAATACTTATCTGAATGGAAAACAAGAGTCAGTAGGGCTTTTATGTTAGTTTTTAACTCAAAAAAGTAGAAAAAAACGCCATAAACCTCTGTGAAAATGGTGAAAACTAGTGTAGGTGACCAGTGACCAAATAGCTCTGCACATATCCATAGCTATTCCATTAAAATTAATGTTATGTCTTTGCATATAATCTTTTTTTCTTCCTAAAGGGAATAATGCATGAACATTTGAAGGCAGAATTTGATTCTAAGTATCTTTGAATGCTGTTCCCCCAAAATGAAAGTCTCTCCTTAACATGCTAGTCACATTCCCCAACGATTTTGAATAAGCTGCCTTTCAGCCTATTATTGTTTAGTACGTTTTCCTATATATTCAGAAATAGTTTTCAAAACTCTTGGGTGCTGAAGGTAAGTCTGCAAAGAAGAGCTTCAAGAAAATAAAGAAGGAGATTTTATAAATTCTGAAATATATCAAGGTTATATTACCTTTGTTGCTTTGTATATCTAAGATTTGAATTGATTTTTCTGGTATGAAAACAAAGGGGGGGAAGGGACTTCTGATGTAATGCTTTGCTGAAACCAGAAAAGTCAATAATATGCAGACAGCTCAAACGTATAGCATTTACTGATTCAGTGAAGCATGTTTTTAATGGGTTATGAAGGCAAATTCCAACCTAATACATGTACATTAGTTATAATTTTTAAGAAATCTATTATTTTAATGCACAAGTTAACATAATACTATAAGATTCTTAAACACCAGAAGTTTTTAAAAAGTTCATCAAAAGCACATTTTTTTTTCCAAAAAGTAAGTCAGCCTAACATAAGTTGAAAAAAGAAAAAAAAGAAGAGTTGGCATATGAGACACTTCACATGGAACAGAATGCAAGTTTAAAAATTTGGGAGACAATTACATAATACATACATTTATGACAGACCAGATGTTTAAAAAGCAAAGAAACACCCTAGTTCAATTTCCAGAACTATTAGTGAAACTTGAATTAACTTGAATTTTAAACTAAAAATCTTGGTTCCACGGTGTTATATATAGAAGAGTAGACATACTGTACCACCCTGTTGGCATTTTCTCTGACATTTTGACTTTCTTAGAAAAATCCTCTTAAGTGTCAAAACCTCACTTGGTTTCAAGTTGTTAATGAGATTGCAAACCAATGCAGCCATACAGCAAGTGTAATAAAGGCTGGGAATTTTAATCTTGCCATTTTTATCTAATTTTGCAGAAAACAAGTTTTGCTTGTTATTTATTATCAGTGCCTGTTTTAAATAAATGGTACATACTTTTTCAAGTTAGAGAACTGAAAATGAATACAATAAAGCTGTTGGATAATAGGCTTTGTAGTAGAAAAATATACAAAAGAAACAAACAGAACTTTAATATTAAAGAATAGAGATTTCAATTTTCTATTTCCTTAAAATTATGGCTACCAAATACCTGTTACTTTTATACCACATGAAAGGTGGGAATTCTGGATAGACAGAAACTTCACAGTTTTACATCAGCTAATGTCAATGTGATTATCCTACACAACATATGCAAAGATGGATCAGTGTGTGTGACACATTTTACCTCTCTCCTGCTACAGTAGAAAGCTCTTAAGTAATGAGAAAATGCTGGATTTAGTGAAGAGAGCAGAGAAAAAGACCAAAGAGCTAAAATATATCTGCTTTCAATCATTTGACGTATTATCTACAGTAGCAATAATAATTCATTAATATTAGACTATTAATGACTACTCTTCCTGCAACAGGTTTCCAGGACATAGCCTAAATTCCAGGTATGGACTGAATTTAACCTACAGTGTAGGTTTACATTTCTTTCCCATCTCTAACATCTGCTCTTGAAGCCAGGAAATCTCACACACTCAAAACTTTATGCTAATGTCACTTCTTAATTTTATTACTGATCTTAATGAAAATGGGATCAAGACTACGTTTTCTTGGATTAAATATCCAGTAAAGAGCCTTAGGCCTTTCCCTCCTTGGGCTAGGATAGAATGGTGCCAGCTGACGATGTCTCAGGAGCTTGTTAGGGTGACAAAAAATAAAGCACTAAAACCTTTCCTCCACTAAAACTCACAGGGTCAGTCCTACGAACTTAGATCCTTTATCATTTCCCAGAATCGCATGTTTGGTGTTTTTGAGAGGACTTTTCCTAAACCACAAAAGATTTTAAAACAATGTGTGGAGGTCTTGAGAGGGTGTAGGTGTTATCTTACACTCTTCATTTTTAATGAGCAGTAGGATGTGTTTTACAGCACAGCCTGACCATGGCAAAAGGAATAAAGGTCTTCTTTCATGCTACCTCCTCCACACGAGACTGGATTTGTTTACAAGCCCAGCTACCTCTGTAACATACAAGCTTCTTGAATTCACTGTTGTTACCCAGCTAGCCCTTCTCCCCATCCCCACCACATTTCCCATTCTTTTTCCCCAGATCCTCATGCGAAATCATCCCTTTTACATTCCCAGAGATACAGCTTGATCTAGCAGTCACAGATTCAACCTCTCTGTATGTAGACTTTCCAAAACAAGTATTTTGGACCACAGACTACTGTCCTGCACAAAAAGAGAGACACAGAAAACACTGTTTGCTTCCTTTTTATTTTTTTTGTTTTTTTTTTTTTACAGACATATATCTATTTCCTAAGTTGTATGTGCAAAAAATAAGATGCAAGGTACAACTTTCATATTCTTTCTGTATCAGTGTTTCTATGACTTCTCCTCCAAGTGGTAACACTTTTTTATAGTACTTGGTAGGAGGTTGAGAGCTGTGTTTTTAGCTTTGTCTCTTTTTTATTCCAAGTTTCAAATTATTTTGCAAAAATGATATTTATATATTAGTTATATATAGAGTATGTATACATACACAAACATTTATGTATGAATATATGGCTTCATACAGAGTGTTTTTGATTAAAGGGCATGTATGTGTATACATATTTATAATGCATGAAATGGAGAAAAAGGCCCAATAGATCTTCTTTTCATACTGTTGTTTTTATTACACAGCGTTTTCCTTGGTTTCTCTCTGTAAAAAGGACAGAAACTAAAACTTTGAATTCTAGACAGTCTACGAAGTATTTAATTCAGTAGTAAAGGTAAAATTATGCAAAATCTTTCTTTTAAAATAAGAATTTTTAATATGCCTTTGTATACCTTTATACATATTGCCTTAAGCATAGTACAATGTTTTTACCCATAAAATGAACATAAAGTAGCTAAAAACTCGCAGTATTATTTCTCTCTCATAATTTTATTGTTGATACTCTGTTTTTAATTGCAACATAGGAGAGGGGAGTTTACTATGAAAAGAAAATGGCTTGTCTTTAAAATGTAAGAATTTAATCGTGTGCTATTGTTGCCTGCCAACAATGAGCTAAAGAGGTTAATGGATCATAGGTTTGGCAAACAGCCACTCTGCCTCCGGCTCGATACATTTAACTGCATAATCTGGGTTAAGATTTGGTGCTATTTTTTAAATCAGGGCATGAACCGTTGATAAATAAAAGTTAGGTTTTATTCGAGGTTTTTTTTTCTTTCTTTTTTTTTTTCCTCCCCCCGAAGACAGAGCCACTTATCACTGATCTCGAATGGCACGGCAGGAGGAGCGAGGGGAAGCCGGCGGGACCCGCTGCTGTGTGCCCGGGATAGGGCGCTGCCCCCCGTTAGCAGCCGCCGGCCACTCCCTGGCACCCCTCCGGCCGGGCATCAGCGCCTGCTCCCCTCTCTCCTCCCGGGCTGCCAAACTCGAGGGCCCAAAACCTCAGAGGAGCACTCTCATGGCTCCTCTACTCACACCCCTTTCCCCAGGAAACTCCATTTGGAACTCCGAAACCACCACCTGCTGCCACGTCTCCATCGAAGGAGTGGGGTGTACGGGGTGTGATTGACTTGGTTTCGTTTCGTTCTTTTTTAAAGAAGAAGATACCACAGAAAAAGTACATAGCTCCCCCTCTCCCATCTTGCATGTTCCTCGGGAGCGCTGTTGGAGGAGCCAGGCAGCAGCGGCAGCGTTATAACGCAAATCACTAAGCGAGCAACTTTCATTGCTGTTGAGGCTATTTCGGGTTTCTCACCCGAGAATGGGCTTTTTTTAGTGTGCGTGCCCCCCCCCTCCCCCTCTTTCCGTTTGATTCTTATAATCGTGCCCTCCATCCCTTATCCGCTTGCTCCCCTCTCCTCCCCCAAAACATCCAGCAGTTATGATGCTCCTCGGTCCTCTGCAGCGGGTCACTCCGCTCGGGCAGGAGGTGAGCAGCCGAGCGAGGGAGCGGCGTTTGCAGGGATGCGCCGGGGCACCGCACCGCTGCCCGGCAGAGGCGGGCCCTCACCACTGCTGCTTCATTCCTCTGCCGTCGCTTCTGGGCTCCGCCGGCAGCTCTTGGGGGCAGCCGACTTCTCCTCTGCGCCCCTCGCTTCTCCCCCTCCAACCGCGTCCCGGTGGCAGCAGCCTCCCAGCGCCACCCCAATGCCTGGGGGAGCCCGGCCGCTTCCCGCGGAGCGGCCAGCGCCGGCGGAGGGCCCTGCCCGGCTCTTCCCTCGGCCGCAGGGCGAGCCCACCGCACCTGGCCGCGTAGCCCGCCTTAACGGAGAGAGAGGGAGGGAAGGAGAGGAGATGGGAGGGAAGGAGGGAGGGAGGGAAAGAGGGAGGCTCCTCCGTGCGCGGGGAGCGGCTCCGGCTCTCAGCTGGGCGCTACCGGCAGCGGCAGCTTCTGCCGTGCTGCACCGAGGGCGGTGACGGCTCCCGGCGCGGCGGAGCGCGCCGCTGCCGCGGGACCGCAGCTCTAGGGCGGGGAGATCAAACCTCGGCCGGGAAGCAGAGACAGAGTTTTGCGGTTTTTATTTCCTCGTGATTGGGCTTTTTTTTATTACCATTATTTTTACTCCCTCCCCCCTGTCCCTCCATTCGCCCGGCGGTGCGTGTGGCAGCGGGGAGGATGCGCGCCTCCCCCGAGCCGTTCCGCGGCAGCTCCCGCCGCGGCTGCGGGGCACGGGGGGCCGCGGGGCCGGGGCCGCGCTGGGCCGCACCTGGTGGCGCTGCCATGCGCGGGCTGCGCCCCTTGATCTCCCCCGCCGCTTCCCGCCGCCCTTCCGTGCCTGAGTCTGCCCTCGCTCGTGTCCAGCATCGCGCACACACGCACACGCCGTCACGCACGGAGGCACTCACTCACTGACTCTGCCGAGCTGCCCAGGCTGCCGAACGGCACAGCGCAGCGTCGCGCAGCCCGCCTGGAGCCCCCTCCTTCCCTTCTCCCTCCCTCCTTCAATCCCTCCCTCTCTCCCTCTCTCCTCCTCCTCCCTCGCTCCCGCCCGCCCGCCCGCCCGCCGCTCTGAAGGATGCCCGGTAAGTAGCGACGAGGACCGGCACCTCTGCCGGTGCGTGATGTGAGGGGTTAGGGACTGCCTATACCGCTGCCGCCCGCCGGGGGGGCGCAGGGCGGGGGGCGAGGGGAGGGGAGGTGACAGCGATCCGAGGCAGGAGGCGGCGGGGCTCGCCGTGTGCTCCTCAGAAGGACTTTTAGCTGCGCGGCCGGGGCTTGGATGTGGGCGCCGAGGGACGGGGTCCGTGCACCGCAGCGGGCACCGGCCGGGGCGGGGGCGCTTCGCCTGCGCTGCGGGTTGCTGCCTGCAGCACCGCGGTGAGTACGGGGCTCCGCGCCTCGCCGGGGTCCCCCGGTCCGGGTAAGGTGTGGAGGGTGCCCTGCCGCGCTTGGGGCTCCCTCCTGGGCGGCTCTGCTCCGCGCCGCGCTGGGACCCGGGCACAGAGGGCACGGTGCCCCCCGTACGCCTCGGGTACTGTCCGCTGCTACTCCCCGGTTTTGGGCACGTCTCTAGGGGCTGCCAGCGCTGTCCGGTGTTTCGGGAGCCGCGGTGTCACCGATCGGACACGGAGACGGCGCTCCGCCGGGCGCCTCACCTGCGGAGAGGAGCACCCAGGTGCTGCGCACCTGGACGTGGGGAGCAGAGCGGAGCCCCGGCCGGTGCCCGGCACCGCAGCGAGAGGGTGCCCGCGGCTCCCCTGCCCGCTCCCCGTCCTGCATGCTCTGTCCTCCTGCGCTGCAGAGGGCTCCGGTGGGAAAACGCTTGTCCCTTTGGGAAGCGTAATGTTTGTAAAATGTTTGCTATCAATTAGAGGGTGGCTCCGCGCAGTTCGGGTTTGCGCACGGCTAACTCCGCTTAGGCAGGGGCTCAGCTCCGGCTACCAAATACCAGGAACACCGTGCAAGGGGCGTTTATTTTTTTCCTAGGCTGCCCGGTGCAATCTGGGGGAAACACATATAAAAGCTCACAATTGCCGGCGATTTTTAGGTGGACTTTGGTAAATCATTGAGGTCTTCTTTTCCTACTTTTACTGTGTGTACTTCGACAATGTTCTCTTTTCACTGTATTTTTCATCCTGGGTATGAGAACTCTGCCATTGAAGTCAATGGCAAAACTCCCAACTGACTTCAGAGGAAGGCAGTTATGGTCAATACGGAATGAAAGGCATTGGGCAGAAGATGGAGAGATGACAAAGTGAAAGAGATATATAAAAAAACTTCATCTTAGAAGCTGGCTTTTTAACCAAAGAGTTTTAGCAGCACAGTGTCAGAAATGTCTTCTGGATTTTCATTGCCTCTTTGCACTGGAGAGTGCTGGAATGATTTCTTGATATGGTGGAAATTAGTGGGCTGAATCCCATTGTTTTACCCACAAACATTAAAACATATTACTTAGTAACTGATACTTTTTCCAGTATATTTTTTTCTCACTGAAAAGTTGAAAGTAGTTGGAGACAATTAGATGGGTTGTCATTGACTTCAGTGGCCTGTGGGTCAGGCCCAGAAAGGCTCAGTAGAGAAGTAACAAGAGAACTGTAGTACACTTTGTAAGGAAAGGTGTTACATAAACATTTAACTCATGAATACCCTCCCTCTAGAGGGGAGAAAAATCTAAATGTACATTAATTTTTTATCACATTTTGTCCAACTCTTTCACAACACAGATACAAATAAGAAATAATGCTTTTTATTAATAATTAAAATGCCCATATTCATATGGATTACAATGAAGATTTTATGCAAAAAAAAATTCCATTAGCAAATGGAAGTTCTAGTTCACAGAAGGTCCTCTGTTCAGTGCAGTAGTTAGGTTGGGAGTAGTCAGATCTATAATGAAGCACCAAATACAAATATTGATATTCAAATGGGAAAATCTAGACTTATTCCTATAACCTGACTAACCACTCTCAACTGCTTGGAATGCCCTAAAAAGGAAAGTGTGTCTTTTTTTTGTTTTATTTTTTCTCCAAATCTGAGTGTTGAAAGAACTCTCAAGCCCCCTCTGCATGCTGAATTTGGTCAAAAACTTATCAAGTATAAGAAATATGCCCCTACTCATGAACGATGTGACTATTACATGAAAGGTGTGTTGGGGTGGCACTGGCTGAATGCCAGGAACTCACCAAAACTGTGTTAACAGTCTCCTCCTCAGCTAAACAGGGAAGAGAAAATGTAACAAAAAGCTCATGGGTTGAGATAAGGACCGGAGAATCACTCAGCAGTTACTGTCACATGTGAAACAGACTCATCTTGTGGAAATTTGTTTAATTTATTACCAGAATGGGAAAACAAGAAATAAAAGCTGAATCTTAACCATCCACCCTACCCCTCTCAACCTCCTCTTCCCCCCCTCCAGTCTTCTTCCTAGGCTCAACTTGACACCCTAATTATCTTCCTCCTCCCTGTCAGCGGTTCTGGGGGATAGGGAATGAGTGTTGTGGCCAGTTCAGCACATGTTTTCTCTGCTGCTCCTTCCTCCTCAGGAGAAGGACTCCTCACACTCTTCCCCTGCTTTGGTGTGGTGTTCATCCCATGGGAGATGGTTCACCATGAACTTTTCCAACAAGTCCTCCCATGGGCTGCAGTTCTTCATGAGCTGTTCCAGCGTGGGTCCCTTCCATGAGGTGCACTCCTTCAGATGTAGACTGCTCCAGTGTGGGTCCCCCACAGTGACACTACTCCAGTGTGGGGTCCTCCCTCCACAGGGTCACCAGTCCTGTCAGAAGCTTACTCCAGCATGAGCTTCCCAAGGGGTTACAGCCTCCTCTGAACATCCACTTGCTCTGGCACAGGCTCCACCATGGGCTACACATGGATCTCTGCTCTACCATGAACCTCCAAGTGCTGCAGGGCAATGTCCTGCCTCACCTTGGTCTGCGCCACAGACTGCAGGGGAATCTCTGCTCTGGCACCTGGAACACCTCCTCCCTCACTTTCGCCACTGATCTTGGTGTCTGCAGAGCTATTCCTCTCACTTATTCTCAGTTCCTGCTGAGTCCACTCTGTGACTGCAGTTTCTATTGCTTACTCCTCTCTCTGGCTGCACTTTCTGTTGCTCAGGGTCCTTTTCTCCCTTCTTAAATCTGTTGTTCCAGAGGTGCTGCCACCACTGCTGATGGTGCTCAGCCTTGGTCAGTGGCAGGTCCGTCTTGGCATCAGCTCTGTAGGACACAGGGGAAGCTTCTGGCAGCTTCTCACAGAAGGCACCCTTGTAGCCCCCCAGCACTAACAAAACACAATACAAGAAAAAAACTTTCTCAGTTATGGCCCAATAATATTGTTTCTCTTTTAAGTACAACTTTGTGTTAATAGGCAAATACAAAAACAAAGTTCGAAGTGCTGCATCTCTTGTTCAGCTTTTTTTGCAGGCATCTGGTGGAATTGTCATTGAAGTGAACTGAATGTGTCACTAATACTTAACTGTGAAAAGATTAAGATGTTCATGTTACAGTGGGGAAAAATCCCCTGCAAAATGGACAAATGTTCCACTATTATCTCTTCTCTCCTTGCAAATCCATAGGCAAGACAGACACCTCATTCTTAAAATGCCATATTATAGGTTTCTTTCTCATTTTCCTGTGAATTCAAATATTTGTTTTATCATGTGCCATATATGGAAGTGAAGGGTATGTATTTTATAGGACTTTACATGGAGTAAAATTTTGTTTGAGCTACTTTGTTGCTTCCTCTATTTTCCACTCTATCTGCTGTTTGATAACACATTGTAATGCCACAACCTATTTTTCTTGACAATACTTCTATTTCAAGTCAAATGTGAAAAATATGGTAATTACTTCAATATTAAGAAGTTTGGATTTTTTTTTTTTTACTGGGGTGTATGGCAGTGTGTGGTGATGGTGCTATTTTAAGATCCAAAGCAATGCTCTATTCTTTCTTAAATGAAGAGAGACAGCAGTTCTAAAAATGAAGATATTTGAAAAATTTTTTGTGTTTGTCTGAAAGCTATTGTGTGGAATTCTATGTTTTCATTTTGATGTTTTAGTCGTTCTCCTTCAAAAATGTGCATGAGATTCAGACAGAGCTCGTGAACAGCATCTCCAAAACAGAAATTCAGTTTTTTAGGCTTACCTGTAAATGAAGAGTATATAAGATCCGAGTATTTAAGGCAGAGTTGAATGAACCCAGATAATGAAGCACCAGGAAACTCCAGAACATGATTCTGAGTAACCATTACTCACTTTTAGCAGCTTTATAAACCTCATCCTGTTTTGAGGAGTAAGTGGTGTTCATCTTTATTCAGATGAATATTTCAAGACTATTTTTGCTGTCCCTTGCCTGACTCTGAAACATGTTTATGCCCTTGTATTGCTATGGTTGTTAAGTGAATGGTAGCAAGCATTTACAGGTCTCTTGGTATTTGAATCTAGGAAGCAACATTACTGGGATTCTTGAAAGTCACCTGAATTTTGACATTGCTACACTTTTAAGAACATTTTCAAAATAAATTTTATTATTTGTTAGTCTCACATTAATCAGATAATTTATTTAGGACTATATTCTTCTATCCAACAATTTAAGAACAAAAGCCTCCACTGTAGCTCAAATCATTCAAAATATTGGTTTTAGGTTATACATTGTACATATGGAACCTGGCATGTAAAGCAGATGGTATGTAAAATTATGCATAGCATGTCTGGATAGCCATACAATATCTAAATGCAGTGTAATAGAACAAGGAAAGAGTATCATGTGAAACTTAAAATATCAATCACTGGACTATGTCTAGTCTCAACTGTGCTTTGCTTTCACGTGTGTATGTATTTGTGTGTATGTGTGTGTGTGTGTGTGTTCAATTTTCTCTTATGGCAACCAAGACATTTCCTTGGCAATATGATCTTCCTTAGAAAAGCATGCAGCCTGAAATTATATGCTAGTGGTACCTGAAATAAAAAGATGGATATACAAGGAAAGCTAGCTTAGCTTGGTTTGGGTGCAGAATACAAATACATGGAAATATAAAAAAAAATAAAAATCAAGAACAGAAATTTCAATCTTGTAAGGCAAATGGCCAGACATCACTTATTACCAAGACTGGTTTTCTCTGTTATTTATGCTCTTGGTGTGC
Source organism: Cinclus cinclus (assembly GCF_963662255.1). NCBI lineage: Eukaryota > Metazoa > Chordata > Aves > Passeriformes > Cinclidae > Cinclus > Cinclus cinclus. The sequence continues at coordinate 47,094,517 of NC_085048.1, read as the reverse complement.
CCAACACAGCAATAGCACTTAACGGTACTTCTATCCTGTTGCATAAATACTGTGTTAGCTCCTCTCTCTCTCTCTCTCTCTCTCTCTTTTTCTCTCTCAAGTATCACAAGTCTGTAAGCACAAATTTTTTTCCTGAACAAACAAGCATTACTGTGCATTGTTAACACAATCAGATGAAATGGTAATTGCAGAAAGATTCACATCAGCAAAACCCTTAAATAAATATTAATCTTTAAGCATGTGCTGACCTCAAGGGGACCTAATCACATTTTGTTGAACAAAGATGCTTTCATGATCAATGACCATGAAAGGTAATAATTTTCCCAAGTTTATTCAAATGAGCAAATCCGTGGTTATAATATTTTGTCAGCACCAGACAACTTTAACTTTCAGGGGAAAATCTTTAAATATTTCTACTTTTTCTTTTAATATTTTTTAATACTTTAAAAGTACTGGAAGTAATTAACTGTTTTAAAATGGGTTGCACAGCTGTACTCTTTCAAATTTCTAGTCAAAATGAATTTTTGAAGTTAAGATGTGAAGGATGAAGTTTATAATGAAGGACTACTGCAAAGTGAGTTTACTATAATAATGAACTTACATTGCACAAGGTAGACTTTAATAGCCAATTCTGTAACATTCAGACATTTTTCAAGGAGACAAATTGAAGGAATGCCTCATGATTAAACTGCTGAATGTCCCCAGACCAAGGATTTTGAAGGTGCCTGAGCTGACATGCAACATTTCATGCTACAAAATAAGTAAATAAATTTAAATAAATAATTCCTGTACTTTTTGTTCACTAACCCTCTTAGTACGCTCACATTTTATTTTTTTGCAACAGTGTTGCTTGAGAAAATACAGCTCTGTGTCTGGGGGACCAAAGGAACACATTTGTCCTCATACATTACAGAACAGTGTCTAACAATTTATTTTTCTTTTGGAAATGAAAGAACTTTTATCCATTCAAATCATTGTAATACAATCTTGTATTATAATGGCTTGAACAATCTTGACTGCACACAGTTGCTGGAGTCTCCAAAGGAGTGCCATAAATAAAGTTATTAGACTGTATTATAGCAGACACGTATTTGGAGTCTACCAAGGGATGACAGGATTTTACATTACAGCAGAAAATAGTAAAAAATGGCTACGAATTATCAAAAACTATTGGTAAAAGGACTTAATAAATGGATTTATAATACATATATATGTGCTATTTTTCTTTTGAAGTATGAAAATGAAGCATTAATATTAATGAATTAATCCTATGTATAATTAAGTGAAAAAATGAGACTACAAACAAGGGATTTGTACTCCACAAGTGTTTGAGCTTGCTCAGCAGCATGTAAACTTTCTGCACTAACTGATGGACATTCAACCTACATCAAAACCTCCCTTTGCAACCTGACATTGCTGCTGTGATGACAGCCTTAGAAAACTGGCATCTCATGAGAGATGTCAGTTTACATCAATGGAAATGGATTTACACTGCACCCTGGATTCTTTGCAGCCAGGTTTGTTTTTATTTTTCCTCTTACTGTGTTAGAAGGCATGACTTTTCCCAGGTATGAAGATAAAAATTAGTTTTGGCAAAACCCTGAATGAACTTAGAAACAAATTTGGAAATGGCGGAGACACATCAAAATGAAGTAAAAGTATATATAAGGATGTGTTATGTTGGTGGCTTGTTTTTTTTCAAGAGAGGGAAAAGTGCCCTCTTTTGTGAAAGATCCCTAAGACAGAAGTAAGACACAAAAAAGTGCAACTGAGGTTAAAAATAAAATTATGAAAGTTGAGTTACCTAACATGCTCGGCCATGGAAGAAGTAACTAAAGCTGACATAACGACAGGATGGGAGCCTCAAAAGAAGACTAAAGCCGGAAAATAACCATTTCCCATGTTGGAAATCCAGATGGCCCTAACAGATTTTGTGTGCATTTCTATACACATTTATCTGTGTGTATACATGTGCATACATATATACTTTTTTAAATATCCAAATCTGTATAATGCCCTACTTTGCTACTGACTGATTTCTTCATCCCAGCAGGGATTTGCTGGCTCTTCTTTCTGTCTGACCATGAAGTTACAGAGAAAGATTTGATAATACAGTAAATAGCTGAGAGTAGTTAAATTGTTTCCTGAAGGTAAGACAGTAGGGTCCAATCGTTTCCCCTGCAGAATGTTTTAAACCCAAGGCTATAAATAAGAGGCAGTGCTGTCAAAGCAAAACAAACAAAAAAACACAAAAATCAAACCAAACAAAACAACAAACCAAGCAAGAAACCAACCAAGAAAAAAAAAATCCTAAAAAGTAATCAAGTCCTAAAAAAAGAGAAAACAAAATGAATCTACTTCAGTGTCTGAAGCCAATATTACATTTTGTCCTGAAAAACATGAATCTGAAAGATATTTTGCCAACTTCAGGGTAATGTCACCTACAATCTCAGTCAAGGTCTTCCTGTTTAGACTTGAAAAATCAACTACAGTCTTTCACTGGAGAAATAAAAAATGTTTTCTGTGAATGTATTGTGGAGCTTTGAGGGAAACTGGAGATGACAGTGGAGCAGACGAGTATTTAATACGGCATTTTATTTAATACAGTAAATAGATATACCAATTTTTCATATAAAAATTTGATGCTGAAAAGACTGTTGAATGGATTGAGTAGAGCTAACTTTGGCATGATGTCAGAAGGAAGATCTGAGGAAAGATATTTTAGATAATTTGCTGCTGCATGTCCTCACCTTTGTAAGTGCCGTGTATGTATAAATAATGTCAGAAGTGTCAGCAAATCCTTCCTCTTTATAATTTCACATTCCTGCCTCTTGTAAAAGGATTAATCTCAAATCTAAAGTAAACCAGATTTGTAGCAGGAAAAAAGTCTGCTGAGGTAGAATCTATCGGTATAGTCAAACATGTCTTTATTTGTCTTCTGGTGGAAAATTACATTCCTGGGTGGTGATGCAAAAGCTCTATAAAATAATCTATTATAATCTTTTTGGCAAATATTTCCAAAAAAAGCAAATATGACTGATAAGCTTTTTACCAACCACAGAGTTTCACTCAGAGATAGAAAAGATTTGAGAACTAGTGAAAAATTTTTCCTTTGTTAGTTAGTTCTCAGTTTGCATGTGAAAAAATTCTGGTTACCACTGATATTGCTAGCTACTCTTTCATCATGCTGTATTCAGTGGTTTCTGAACTAAAAATGAAATTCATATTCCTTCAGGTATGGCAAAAAACATGGGCTTCAAAAAGTCAAACTCTGCTACTGCAGAAAATCAAACTCGGGTCTTCGTTCCAATGTGCCTAAAAACATATTTCATTTCTCTGGTTGCTTTCCCAGCAGTTCCTTCAGGATTGCTCCCTGGCTGCTAGTGAAGTAGATTTAGGTGAGCGAGAAGCAACAGCTCTTTCCTCCCTTACGTGTTGGACCTACAGTGTTGTAACTGCCCTTGCTTCCCTCCTGGTGGCAAACAAAGGGACTATTTATGGTGCAGATGCCTCGGAGAGGTTTTTGTACGCCTCCACCTTACACAACTTAATAGCAAGAAACAACAAAGGATGAATTTAATGACAGAAGCTTTACCTGTGAGCATTATCCTTGAAGAGAAATTATTTTCTTTAACAAAAATGGATTTAAAAGATTTATCTGTCATTAAGATACGTCATCTTTCTTCTTTTGTAACAAAGCGAACTAGAAAATTTTGCTGTTTGTTTCAGAAACAGAGACTATATAAGTTTTTTTTTAATGATAGTGTGTAATCTTTCTTTTAATTTCCACTAGTCTTTTTTTGTGGAAGCAAGAAAGTATTTCAATGGGAAGAAGAGGAGAAAGATGAGAAAAGGATAAAAATATTTTTTAAACTTTCTAACAATTTGTCTTTTACACAAAGCAAATACACCTGAATAATGCCTCTTTTTCATTTATCATCTTGAAAGAATCTTGAAAGAATTAAATTTAAAAAATCAATTTTTCAAATGCCAATCCAGAATGGATCAAAACTTTTTATCTCAAAAGTCTTGTCTTTCAAGATATTTCAGTCAGGTCTCAAGTAAAACTTGAAGCTGGTTCAAATTTCTTTGATATTCAGGTTTTTCTCACTTATCAGTTCATTTAAAATCAAGCTGTCTGTAGAAAATACTTATTTTCATGCATTTTATATGCAGTTTGATAATATATCAGTTAAAAGGTATATTTTTCATTTTTTCTTGATCTATAAGGTGATTTTCTTGTGAAAATAAGAAAAACTAAAAAACTGAAAGAAGTCCCTAAAATATTGACCCAAGGTTCTTGATCTGTCCCTAATATTTTTTTTTTTTTTCTTCCGAGACTTCGAAGGTTTTAAACTTACTTTTACAACTTCAGAAAAAAAAAATTTGAAAAGCTCCAAATATTTTTCCTGATGAGGACAATAATACCTGGCCCATTTCTGAGCAGACATAACATTGTGTTGATCATGATTTTAGGCTAATGGAGAAAGCAGAAGCATTAGGGAGGTAACGGGATTTCTTTGTAAGCTACTTGCTTAGTGGAGGTTGATTATTTCTTTCCTGAATACAGCTCATATATTGAGGAAAATTTTAGGTGAGAAGAGAAAGAAAGAGGAAAGGAAGTGTCCCTTTGCTGTAACTAAAGACAGCAGTGAGTGGGAAATTAAGTGTGTCTTTTTAAAAACTTTTAAGGGGAAAATGCCCTAGAGCTGACAAACATATAGGCTCAGGATATGTGTTTAAAATGTGGGTAAAAGCTTAGTGCGCAGCTGGGAAGAAATCTGCTTTACTTAGCGTAATGTTTGAGTACCTGAAGTTGAGTGTGTGCTGTTTATGTGAGCTGACACGTGTCAGTAAGTGGTGCTTATGGGCAAGACAGCTGTCTCCAGACTGGGCTGTGTATCAGCACCAGTGCACTGGGTCAATATGGAAAGCACAGCGTGGAGAGGCAGCGTAAATCCCCGGCACACTGCTAGGCAGAAGCTGGCCACTCACGTCTGTTATCCCCCAGGGACACGAGAGAACAGATTTGTCAGGGTTTGTCTCTTTTATTCCAGCAATTATGAGAGATTAATTGGGAATGTTTACTGTTGGGAGATTAATTGGGAATATTTGTTGTTTACATGTTTGTTTGGTTTTTGTGTTTTTTTGTTTGTTTGTTTGTTTGTTTTTTTTCTATTACAGCTGCATTTCTGCTCCTTGCTTGAATTTTTTATGAATAAATTGAATGATGCAAGGCCTCCCTCTAGCCTGGAGGCCAGCTAAGCACAGCCACTTCCATATGGTTAAACTCCCTTAGCCTCCCAAGCACAGGCTGCATCTAGCTGCCTCTTGGGAAAAGCCCCAAAGCTGGGCTAGCGCCCTAGCTGTGCCCAGGGAACCCTTGGGAGACAGCTGGTCAAGTAGCCAAGATCAAAAGAGCGTCAGGGCCTGCCCTGACACTTTTTGTCCTAGGAAAAAAAGTAGTTCCAGGGCATGGATCCATGCTCTACTATCATTTAACTCATTTCCATAGATATAATCTTAGTATTATTTAGGTCAGTGTGACTCCAAACACATAGATCCTGTTTATCCACTTTACTTGTTAGGAATTAACTCAGTAGTTTTACATGGTGCTACTACACCACAGCATGGTATTTTTACAAATAATGTAAGAGGGGCTTAATATTTGTAACCAGTCATTAACTGTGGAATATTTAATAATATTCTGAAAGCAGGGGAAGATTTGAATGTGGTAAAATGTTTTAGAAAATGTTGGCTACTCTTCTGCATACTTTTCTGCATTACTTATAGTTACATTTCTTATCAAATGCTGAAGTAATTTTATCCAGAAATTGCTGTTATAGGAAAGCTATTATCTATTTACAATGTATTTGTTTTCAGAAATTTGTATACTATTGAAAAATCTGTTTTTTCAGAGGTACAAAAAAGTGAGGGCACTAGCACTTTTTTAGAAAGATGCATTACTAATTTTTGCCAAGAAGGCAAACAGACACAGAAATTCTTTTTTGGTGACTATCAGTATTCTCTGTTTCAAGAAAACAAAAATAATGACAAATCTTTTAGGGTGGGGTCTCAGAAATCAAACTCCTTTAAGCTTTAAAATATGTACCTTTTAGCTAGCTGGAAATTATGCTTACACAGGATATTTGGATAGAGTTTTAATATATAGTTGAATGACAGTGGGCTAATTACATAAGAAAAATAATATTTAATTTAGTTGTGGGGGAAAATACATTTAATTTGTAGTGACTTGTATAACAAATTTTTATTTATTGATATTTAACATCACTGTGCACCTTTTACAACATCTAAAAGTCATCTTTTCTAATATTTCTTCATCTTTTCTTGGTGAGCTTTTGCAAGGTTTTATTATTCTTTCACTGATGCAGGATAGCACAACTTCAAAGGCAGTGAATATTAGTCTGGGTGTGGATATATTGCAATGCTGCCTATAAGAGACTGATTCTTGGCATTGTCCTGCAATATCAATTTTGTGGTTCATAAGTTGCATATGTAAATTACAGTGCTCTAGGGGGAAGGTTACCTATCAGAGAGCTAATAATTTCCCATCAATGGTAAAATAATTGCCTCCAAATGCTGTGACCCCAGGTGTGTGGTGAGACTGAACCTCAGGGGCAAGGTCATGAGATCCCAGTGCTTCCAGTTAGGGTTTCAGCAAGCTGCATTTAATACCTCTGGAGGTTTCAAATTAGGAGAAAGAACAAATCTAAATATTTTAGTCATTTCTTTCTCTAAGTGATGTTTTTACAACAGTTTCAAGGAGTCTGATTTAATTATTGCATAAGCACATCTATAATGAGCTTGGTGTATCCAATTTTAAAAGAAAAACAAACTGTATCTGAATCTGATAAATAGGCAATAGTCAAATAACAGTTTCATTATTCAGTAGGAGCTATTAGGCTTGACCAACAAAGAAGTGAAGACTTTTCTAGAAAATTGAATCTTAAAGAAGTATACCAAGATTTTTAGTTTGGAAGCTGAGATTAAATATAAGTCACTTACTTTGTTTAGTAAAATCACTGAGTTCCCTAAAATTCTTCACGCTTGGAAAATTCTGTGTAGCTTGCAATTCCATAAATATATTTAGAAACAATAGGGTAGGAACAGATATTAAAAGATCCCTTGCAAAACTTTGAGAAAGGTACTCTATGCTTATTCATGATATACATCTGCATATTGATTTCTAATTTATACTTTAATATATATTGTACACACTCTCACCTAAATAGAAATGAATTTTTTCTCTTGGCATGGCATATAATGATTAAGGAGATCTGAAAGTGTTCTAAAAAGTTTAAGTTATTTATCACTGATACTTAAAAAGGAATAGTTAAGTAAGTAGATCTAAAGCCAGCCTAGAGCTTCTTTGGTGTGTGTCTGAAGCATGTCTACTAACTACAACTGTAATTCATGATCTAAAGAGCATCCTGCTCCTTACATCCTGCTGTAATGCCTCTGGTGCCTCTTCCTTTATCTCTTCCTTCCCTTCAGTTCGGTCTGCAGGGATGATAGCTCTCAGTTGATGAATACAACTCATGTTCTCCAGAAAAAGAGGGATTCATACCAAGCAGTTGCTAATGGGTAGTGAATTAGTAGCCAGCCTCAAATCTGAGTCAGACAAAGAATTTACCATAAATCTGAGATTTCTTGAAGTGCCTTTCTTTCAAAGATGTGGCTTTTCCCTCCAGCCTGTTTCTTGGAAAAAACTCCAAATTAATATCCAGCTTTGCAAGTCACTTTGCAGATTGCTTCAGTATCAAAACATTATATTTTTTCTGCATGAAATTGTCTATTAAATATCTCAGCCCATTTGACAAAGGTACTTTGAACAGATGTTCAGCTGAAACATTCGGGGAGAAAGATCATGACACATTTGGTGACAATGTGGTACCGGTGCCAATAGCTTCCTATAAGCTGTGAAAAAAACAGATGTTACTCTGGCCAAAATTGTGCCTTCCTCTTGACTGCTTTCAGCAGGGTGCAGGCCTGACTCTGACCCCCACTCCCTGCACTAACCCTGAGGCTGCTATTGCAGTGATGGAGACCTCTCAATTAGCCTGATCCTGCAACTGTTTGACACGTGCTACAGCAAAATTGTCCTTGCCTGACTGCGGCAGCTGCCACCTCCAAAGTGATACTGTCTGCTTATAACTCAAAGTAAAACTCTGTCATACATACACTTAGTCCAGAATGGCTCTTAAAAGGCATTTTAATCTGCTGGCATTTTAGTTCGTAGGCCTCTGGGGTCAGGTTGAAAAATTACACTAATGCTGAACTTACTGTGATATTCTGGGCAGCCTTCTGAATTTTAAATAACTATCCTCAGAAGGCTACCCTTTTCAAAAATTATCTTAAAGACTGCACACAGAATTTTAAGTTAAGTTCAGTTACCACACTGATATGCAGACTGAATTTTATAAAAATGTAGGGTAAGAATCTCTGAATTTATGAATACCAGAAGTTATTTTAGTTTTCATTATCAGAGTATCTGTTCCTACAGTGCTAATTATATGAGTTCTGTGTTACAGTAATTGTTAATATTTGCATCTGAATTAACAGTTCTGCGTTGCTGGTTTTGTCACTGACTGCCTATTCAAATATGTGAGATTATTTTGAAACCTACATAGGAACCAATTCTTTTATAGTCTGGAAATAGGCAAGGCAAAAGATGCAGGTCTATTTTCCCAGTCAATGGCACTTCTTAATCCATTCCCTTACATGTATGTAAAGAAAATATTAGATTACCACCTCTTTGCCTTTGGAAATATTTATGGAAGTATTTCATATTTTGCTTATTCAGCATTTGTTGCTTCTCCCAGTGATCTACTTGGATTGCTACTGACTCTCATCATACCCCCCAGCCTGTGTTTTACAACTTCTTCTTCTGCTGTGCCCTCTTCTATTGCAAAATTGATGAGTTGAGCTTCTCCAACCCATTAGGTTCCTCTTCTGGTCCTCTACCACCCACCCCTCTCCTCTGATCTGACCCTATCCTCAGACTCTTTCCAGAGTGCAGATTGCAGTGGGCATCCTGCCATGGAATGGGACCAGATTTTGGGCACAAAGTAAACCCCACTGCTTCCAGGCAGGGACTGAAACCCGCTAGCCATCTGTTCTGCCTGATTGTTAGGGATAAGGGCTACCCAGAGGTAGATTTTAGCAAGGCCTTGAGCAAGTGTACCTTTCTGATTTATCTGAGCCCTCTCTTGCTTGCAGCCTCAAAGCCATGCTAAGTATTCTATATCTTCAGTACTGAAATCAGATTTTGAAAAGCTGTAAACAGTTCCCATTTCACAGCACATCTTCTTACTCAGCTTGACTGGAGCTGTTCTCCTTTGAGAGGAGGTCTTTCTGAGCCAGAGGGAAAGGAAGGATAAGCTCAATATATTCCTTGTTCTACCAGCTGCCACCAAACATATTCATCTTCCCTCCGAGGAGTTATGTATGAGTCCAGATCCATTCACACTGTGCACCCTGATGAGACAGAGTGACATCTTCCATGATAGGTGATGAGGCTGTGACTCCAACCTCAGGGGTTTTTTTTAGGCTGGTTTGTTTTTGTAATTTTTTTTGTCACATCTAATGAAGAATGCCAAAACAGATGTGTTTCACTGTTGTACTTCCAGGAGAAGAGTGAAATAAAAAGCCTAGGATGTCAGCTACTGTGAACTCTTGCATCATGCTGTATACCTGGACTGTGAGGAAAAGTAATTCTTTGATGGCTTCGCTAAGTCACAGTCTTTTCTGAGTGCCCCAAGCTCTAGGAAGAAGGTTTAACAACTTCTCATCTACGCTGTGTTGGAAAAGCCTTGTTCACTCTGCCATGTGTCCAGCCTTTTGCTGGTTAGCAAAGAGTTTCTAGAATGCTTCTTCAGCTCCTTTTAAGATTGTGCGTCTTATTTTTAGATTGACAGCAAACTGTGCCTGTCAGTGACATCTGCAAGCTATTCTTTCTGAGGCTGAATGGTGGCTTTTGTGTTAGATGTGTGATGCATAAACACACCAGTTCTTCTCTTTGAGTAGAAGGGGGGCACAGTTTGCTTCAGAGTTTATTTTATCCTTGCCCTAGTCTAACATAATTTCCTCCATATGAGCTAGGTGACTCTGATTGTTAGTTGAGGTAGACAATGGTTCTGAGTCTGCACAGAAGCCTTTAGGTACAAATACATCCCAAATAATACAAGTAAGAAAGTAATGATAATGCTTCATATTATTTAGCAAAAAAAAAAAAAAAAAAAATCAGGAGGAAATAAACCATTACCTTAGTAAACAAATTGCTCTGTTAATGTTTATAAGCACACAGTTATATTGAAGATGTAAGGTTATATCACAAAATCCTTATCTTTTGATGCTTTACAAGACTCTTCTTTCAGAAGGTTTGGTTGAGGTCCTTAGGTGGACAGAGTTCTGCTGTCAAAATATTCTGCCTGATTAGTAGTTCATTTTCTCATTTTGGCAAAATCTTTGCTGAAAAGTAAAAAACCGCATAACATCAAAATGTAATTTCATCACCCTTTGCTTCCTCTTGGGAAATACAGCTACCCCCCTTTATGTGAAATGCAATTGTGATTTTTATCCAACAGATTCAAGTCTTGAATAACAAAATACTGTATTACTTGCTTTCACAATGCTAGTGAACCATATCAATTTTTCATTTATATGAGGAATGACCTCTGCTTTCTTATTCTTTCCTCTCTCGCAGAATTTGACACAGAATTTCAATGTCACAGGAAGAAAATAACATTACATCTCTGCAAAAATAATTCACTCCATCATACATCATTCTTAGCAGCATCACACTTTCACCTTTTTCAAAATTAGTAGATGAATTAATAAATTGGTGTTTGTTCCAATCATAATGGAAAACTGTGACTACTTAAACAGGCTCATGCCCTCCCTGTAATTGAAATTTGCAAATATTAATGAGATTATACCAGTGTTCTGTCAATAAATATTATCAACTGAGTTCATTTGTGTGGAGGTCCTGGGATTTCTACAGAATGATTTTGCATTGACACTCTAAAAGTTTTATATTGGACCTAACAGATCATGACTACCTTTTTTAATTAACTCAAGTCCTCTCAAACTTTATATAACATGTCAAGGGGTGTAAAGTACACAGCTCTTGCACATGTAAGCAGGCAAGAGGAAAGCACACTGATGTGAATGACTGTTGTTTATGAAGACTTGCAACTATTTGGAGAGGTGCAGCTGCATCCCTAACTGAAAGCAACCAAGTGACAGATAATCTAGATCTGTCCCAGGTGGAACTTGTTCCTGAATGAATATATATCTCTCCTGGCCAGAAAACATCCAGCACTCTCTCTGGGAGACATACCTCTAAGCTCCTACCTCATTATTGAGTGGCAGCTTTGAGATAAAAAGTGACCCCGCAGTTAACAAACTCTAGTTCCTTGTAGGGAAAAGCTTTTGGAGGAAGCTGGATGCTTTTTGCACAGGACCTGACACAGCCAAAGCTGAAGGCATGTACGCACTCAGAGAGCAGGAACACTGCCTGTGACAGCACCACTTGGTGTCACCTACCATACAGAAATCACTGCTAGACAAGTTCTAACCACCTGGGGTATGTTTAATAACCCTGAGGAGTGAAAACATGGTTTTCAAGGGGTTAAAATTTCTGAAAATGTCCCTGAACAGAAATTTCCAGGATCAGCCTACCTGGAAAGGTCAAGGAAAACTGCACAATCAAGCAAATCACTAAAAAGCAAAATACTTGTATATTTTTAATGCCCGTAAAAAGTGAAAATCCAGACCTGAAAAACTTAAAAAGATGCATCCAAAATTGTCCCACAAATATATTTTTCTTAAAATGAGTTTTTTCATTCCAGAGACATTTGGCTGAGCTCCAGCTTTTCAAAAAATATATAGTGAAAGGATTTTTTTTTCTAAATTTATTTATAAATGTAGCTCTGTCTATGTATTTTTGTAATTGTTTGGAATATTCTGAGCATTCAAAGGAATGAAAGAGATCACTTATCCTCTGTATTTGGCATGAAGGGTGTCCTAATGCACATTTCAGCTTTTCATTGTAGAAGAATGCTATCCTGTGGATTGCTTACAGAAAATGGGAGAGACTATATCTGGTACAGGCAGTCAAATGACATTGTGTAGTACACAGTCAGCATATTTCAAACTAAGAAATCCTTTTTTCTCTTGTTGCCTTCAATGTTCCCTTGGAAACATTGCCAGATAACTGTGGAAAAATTCTACTAAAAGTACAACTAGTCAGAGAAAACTTAAATTGTCATTGTGCAAAACTGTAAACTTAATAAAAAGAAAAACTTATTGCAACTATTGCCTCCCAGTTTTCTGTGTTCTGTGTTTTGAAAAAGGTCAGACTGAATTATCATATTTTTCCTCCTGACCTTAAAATCTGTGTCAGCATGTTTTATTTTTTATTGGAACCTGGCACAGCATTTCTCTGGTGATTTTCTGAAGGCTCTATCTTTTATTTTTAAATAAAAGCAGAAAATCAAGGTGGGGGTGAGGGCAAAGTAGAGGGGAGAAGCATAAATCTCTAGCTGTGACCACGAAAGAAAACTTAAAAATACCCTCAAAGAGTTAAGATTTTGCCCTTTTAATTTTTTTTTTAAACAGAAAGTGACTGGCACTTGAATTTTACTATTTGATATAGTCTAATTTTTAGTGTGAATAGTCATATTGCAAAGCTCTTTGTGTCTACACTGGGCCTGAGTTTGCCTTTGTGCTGTGCAAAAATTCTCAGTCCATTTCTTACTGCCTGAACCCCGCCACAAAACTAAGTCACCCCATTTTTTTCCAGTTAATTAAGAAAAAACTTTTTTGCTATAGGAGACTTTTTGAAGAAGTATGACTTGAAGATAATTTAAATAAGGTGAGATTTCAAAGCTAATCATTATCCCATAATTCAAATGCTTTTCCTGGTGATAGAAATTCATAAAATCATGGCATGACTTTCAGTATCATTTCTGAATTTCTTTCACATCCAGGCTATTTCCCTAGTATAATAATGTAATTTTCCAAATCTATATCTATGACTCCATAGTATGTGAGTTCAGAAACAAATATTAGAAAAATAATCTTTGCCGCATTCTTTTCAGAGAAATAATTATGTTATTAATTAATAAAATATATCCAAAATTTACTGCAGAAAACATTAGAGCTGATTTATCCACCATATTCCGGAATCTCCTGAGTTTTTAAATAAATTTTATATTTTAATTTAATTATTTACTGTTCACCAAATCCTGTCACAGTGTTCAATGTAGGATATGAACAGTGTGAAGGATAAAGCTCTTCAAACTGTATGTGCACAAGGTGCTTTTCACTGCGAACTTATAAAAATACCTCTTTTTTTTTTTAAGTGGTCATGCATTCAGAAAGTTATCACATCTGTGGATTTCATAAGAGCATATCCATTGGCTGTGCCAGTGTGAACATTCTTACATGAGATTAAATGCTTAGTCTCATATTTCAGCATTTTGCTTTCTTTATATATAAACCAGATCATGCACAAGCATATATTCTATATCAACAGACACAGATTTTTCAAAATATGTTGAACTATTGCTACTTTAACATTTAATATTAGTTTAGACATATATATATATGATATATATATATGTCTGTAGGTATATTTATTTAGTTATTCATTTTTTTATCTTTAGGCATTTCCAGTTTATAAATTGGAATAAAATTTTTTAAACTTATCTATCAATAAAACTCATTATTTTTCACATTTCTGTAGATTGCACATTTAAGCAAATCAGGCTTTCATCTAGCTGAGTTATTGGATTTACCTTCCTTTTCTATATTTGGGCGTTTTTGTTTTTCAAAGTATGGTGTTTACAACTGTTTATAAGGAGATAAAAGGTATCTAACGGGACTGAAAATGTTCAAATAGCAGAAAAGGGCACTACTCTACTAGTACGACAGAGATGTCTGTACTAGAAAGATCTCCTGCAATTTTTTAATATGACTGAAACCACAGGCTTCTCTTTGGTAAAACAGACACTATTTAATAAAACTTTCTCAGCTATTAGTTCACACACCTGCCAGTTGAATGTGTGACCAATAAATGAAACAAATTAATTTTATTGGAAATTATCCGTAATTAAATTAAATTATAATGATTTTTAAAATGAGGAGCATGCGTTTCAGGATTTTCTTTCACAACATGAGCTTTAAAAGCATTTGAAAAGAAAACAAGGGGAAACCTCCCCAAGTTTTACTGTATCCACCCTAAGTCTCAAGGTATTTCCTGAATTTAAAATAAAGGAAAGAGCTGTTTACCTTTTCTATTATAGTGGGTATTCCACAGTATTTGCTGGTTACATCATTGGCAAAAAAGAGGATCAGCAAGAGCGTGGCAAGAGGACCATGGTCCCATCATCGGACTATTGCCCTCACTAAACACAGAACCTCTGCCATGCTTTTGGAAGACCTTGAGATCTAAAGGTTTGATCTATTATATAAATAGTTAATTGCAGCTCCTCCAGCATCAATGACAGTAATTCCACACAGAAGTAAAGGTGAAGCCTAGGGCAAGATATATAAGCTACTTTATAAGATTTTGGAACAATCTGAACATTTGTGGTCAGGTGGACACCTGTGGTGGACGCCTTTCTCTGTGACATTAATGTGAACATGTATGGTCAAGGCAAGATGTGGAAGGGCTCTGAGGATGCCAGAAAAAGGGCAGAGTGCCAACTCAAAGGAAAAGTAGTGATTCTTTTCATTCCAAATATCTTGTGTGGCTGGCTGGACCTATAGGTGCCAACTAAACGTAATTTACCAAGCAGAGTTTGGGTCTGGATTGGAAGAGAGGCAGAGCAAAAGAAACCAGATCTGTAATCTGCTAGCGACAGCTGCATCATTTTTGCTACCTTCTCAAGAGAACCTGTGGCATAACAGGGAGGGAGTTTTAACGTGTAACCAACAAATGAACCCCACTGGAGACTGTAATGGCCCTTACACCAGTAAGGAAGATAACTCTGATGATGGGCCTCTCTCTGACCACTGTCCCTGGTGTCTGTGATCTGAGATGGTCCCACCTGGGGTGAAAACATGGGAAGACGTCAGGCTCTTTATGGTGGTGACTCTCCTGTATGTGATCCCGTGTGTGACATGAGCAGGGCTCTCAGCATGACTGCAGTGTAGGAATCCCTTTGAGATGCTCAGGTAGGACAAATTTTCAACAGCTGCCTTGGTAGCTAATTAGCCCTATCCAGGCTTTGATATTTGGTTCAGTCACTACATGATGAAAGGACTTATTTACATATTTTCCACCTGTTGCTTGATTTTCTATTATCCTAGTGTTTCTGAAAGTGCAGTATAATGCCAAGGTTTCCTGGAGTAATAGTGTGTTTGAATCAGTACTATTTAAAGGACTCCAATTTTATACTACTAAGACCCAAAGGAGATGACTCCTAATTTTTAATTTTTTAACTGTATTACATTTTCATCTTACTTTTTCATGAATTTTCTTTCCTGGGAGGAATTCAAAGAAGTCCAGTGCAATAGCAGAAGAAATAAAAGCACATCATCCTAATGGAAGTGATTTCTTTCTTTCAATTGATATTGAATGAGATATCCTGCCTTTGTTAAAATAAAAAAAAAGAAAAGAAAAAGGAAACAAAAGGACTAGGAAACTTAATAAGTTTCTTTTTCTTTCACTGTCATTTATACCAGATTGTTAATCTGATTGTAACATCAGAAAAAGGTCATGACAGCCAAGAGCCCAGTTGCATCCTTCCTTGATTTGCAAACTTTTGTACTTAAATTTCCTTTGCATATTTATAAACCCTTCTGCAATTGTACACAAGTAACTGATATTTCTGCTAAATCTTGGCAGTAGATAAATTTGCATAGTGAGTTGATACTTGAGTTTGTGAAGGAAAAATAAGAAGCAGGAAAGGACAGGAAATTGCTTTTGTGATATGTTAAAGTACTCTGAAACGATCCATCACCAAACCATCCCCACAATGTGGAGCTTTCTTACAGCTACACACTGTGTCACTGGACATGTCAGTGGGCTGTAATTTACCACAGAAATGTAACCTGCCATGCATTAACTAATAAAAATCCATAAAGTATACTTTCTTTCCTTTTCTGATTTTCTTTACCCTCTGTAATAATGCTGGACTTCATTGTTTCATGTACTGAATCCGCACACAGGGCTGATGGTTATGTCACTGGGAAGGAACTAAATCCCTGCTTGTCCCTCCAGATGAATGCTGAATCCCTTCAGTATTTGGCATGTTTCTGCACAGTTCATAATGTCATATGCCACTGCCTCTATGACGGACTGCAGCCTGCAAAGTGACTGCCACCATTATGTTGTTGACATGCTCACTCCTTCTGGCATGGGAAGTGTGCCCTAGCTGCATTTAAGGTAGGGAAGCTGATAATTTTTTAAGCTCAGAAGCTAGTGGTGTAGAATCTCCTCCTAGCCAAATAGTGAGGGCAGACATAACTGCAGGGCAGCACAGGTCACCCAGCCCTACAGCATGGAATAACTTATCTACCCAACTACTAGCAGCATATCTTCAGATGGTGACAGCAGAAACTCACCTGCTGTGGGTCTGTAGCAAGCCAGAAAAGCCCATTTCCATGGAGCTGTAAGCATCTTCTGGGTGGGAATGGCTGGCTTGGCTTGTCTGCTCTAGGAAATCCCAAAGACCTCTTTTGTCTTTAGCTGTCAAGTCCTTCCCAGCTGCAAGATGATGGTATAATGAGAAATGTGTGGCTTTGCACTACAAACCAGACAAGAAAGCAAGAGAGCTATTTAGCCAGAGAATCCCTAAGATGTTCCAAGTTTATGTTTGAATTTGTTAGCCAGGAGTGGCTAATTTCTTATTAAATTGTTTTTTATTTTATGATGTCTATAGTAGAGCACAGTTCCCCAATAAACCCAGTTGACATTAAATGCCTAAATGTGTTCTTTAACAATTTCATTTGTGTACAGATTCTCTTGGAAATATGCAGAAAGGTTTTTTAGACATTAGTATTAATTTTGTAATTCATATGTAACTTTCCATAATGATGTAAATGTAAGTTCTAATTAAGAGTGTAAAAATCAGATTATTCTGTTAATCTGTGACATACCATTAAATTTGATATTTCAACCATGATGAACTATAATTAGATGGAATATAATTAGACCAAAATAATGTCCTGAACATTTAGTATAAAAAGACAAATATACAGCTGTGTACATATGCACCATTATGATAAATTTATCACAAAAATATACAAAAACTGGTTTATTCTAAGTTGGTTTAGTGGTCTTGTTCAGAATATGGCAGGAGTAATTTAAAAGAGTTCTCAGTTTTATCCACATTATACATAATGAAACTGTCAAATTGAATCATTATTATACTAATTTTGGCTCTCTTAATAATCCTTTTTGTATTGTATATTCTTACAAAATTGTACAATGATGGGGAATGTACATAATTGTTGGGTGCACTAACATCTTGTCTATACAGAAGAAGAACAATTTTAAAAATAACCACTGCTTTCAGATGTGCAGTTTGAGAAACCTTATTTAGTCATCCAAAACAAGAAAAAATTAAAATCAAGGATCATGATGTCAAACCATTAACTTTCCTTTTACCAAGCTGTAAAGTAAGTAAGCAGCCGTATAATAAATGGAAGACTCTTAAAATTACTAGGAAGGTTTTGAAATCAAGAGATCAAATCTTAGGAAGCGTCACAACCAAAGCACTTTGGTTTCAGCCCTTTTATAAGGGTGCATTATGATTCAGACTTCAATAACATGAGTGTGCAGTAGTTTTTCTGAAGGAATCTTGACTCATCTGGTATGATGTTTAGAATGGGCTCTCTAGTGAGTAGTGCTTCAATTATTTTTTTTCCTTTTTTTTCTTTTAATGTTTACCAAGTCAGCCCATGCCTTGTTCACTTCATGCTCTAATGGTCTTATTTTGAAGATAGAAATCCTGACTTTCTCATTGGCTTTTTTCAGTGTTCATTGTTGAGATTTGCAAAAGTCACTAATGTAATTTTTAATTTTCATATATCCTGAAGAGTAAAAAGATTGTTGTTAGTATATTTTTGCAGTTCAGAGTTGAAGTTCATCTAAATGTTAAGATAGTAATTATTTTTTGCTGTTCAGCTTGAAATTCTATACACACTATACAGGTGTGAAGACCTCAAAGGGAAAATGAAGGAACAAGGTGGAGAAGATGCCTGGTTTCTTTCATATTTATAAAAAAAGCTCCTGAAGGAACAGTCCAGCTGTGCAAAAGGTTCATTTCCAGAATACAGCTCATTCAAAAAAATTTCTCACTTTTAAAGCCAGAAACAAAGAACTGATTTTCTTAAAAAAAAAAAAATTAACAAACAAACAAACAAAAATGCAAAACAGAAAATATTGAGAGCTCCTTATGAGCTCTCAATGAAATATGGGATTATGAAATATGGGATTCTGGGATTGGGGGGGGGCGGGGGAGTTTGTGTAGGTGTGTATGTTAGGACAGTGCAGTGCTGCCTTCCAATCTGTGAGGAAGCAGAAAACCCAGAAAATACATGAAAGAAGATGGGACCATGCTTGGGTGATATGCTAACACTACTGGAGTGGTGGTCTAGATTTTTAACATAGTTTAGCTCATTTATTTGTGGGGGTTTTTTTCTTCTTTTTTCACTTTTTAATTAATTTCTATAAATGTTCATAAAAACACTAACAAATAACAGATGTGGAGGTCTATCTATGATCTGTATTGAAGATTTGTTGTCACTTAATGCTTGGAATTCAAATGACAGGCTATTTTTTCTCTGCATTTGAATGGTGTATTTCATTGATTAGCTGCATGTATGTAATACATATTTGCAATAATTATTTGTGATTCCCTTGTTTCCACGTAACTCACATTAGAAATAGCTACTGTATAGGGCTTTTCTACTACCAGAAGTTCTTTGTTTGAAAAGAGCCTTTTATTTTATTAATTACAATATCAAATTCCAATTATTACTAAATTTGGATGCAATTAAGGAATTCTCAAAAAATCCAGTATCTTTGGGTACAATTGTTTCTAGTAGTTCATCTCTGTGGTTTAGTTTGGTTTGGTTTGGTTTGGTTTGGTTTGGTTAGGTTTGGTTTGGTTTGGTTTGGTTCTCCACCACCACCCACTAAAGGAACTAGTGAAACTAAGCCCCAGTGTGGCATTTTGTTTTGTATTCGTATAGACATTCTTTAACAAGATCCTCAGCTTCTAGTGTCATAGGAAAAATATGCTTTGCTACTTTTTACAAAGAGCTGGGATGTTAAAGTGTGATGTCTTGGCTATGTTGCAGTTTGACTAATTATTATTCTGCATAGTTTCTCTAAAATTTCAAATTAAAAGATTGGTTTTTAATTTAGACTAGTAGCAAATATATATCATATATATATTGCCCTGCAGAAAAGGTCACATTTCTTACTGCAATTTAGTATCAGAAGCGTCATCAGCCCGGAGGAGAAATAATTGTGGAAATGTTAGTATGCTCCAGGAAACTAAGTTTGTCTATTCAGAGCAGTGCTTACCTGTTGCAGGATATCAGGTCTTTGATTGTAAATTCCAATTTACAATGTAAAAAACAAGTTTTAAATGAGTCATGTATGGTACAGTAACATGACAATGTTATCGCATAGAGATGAACCAAAATGTATTTGAAGATTCCTGTGACCTTACTGACCCCTAGGAGGACAGAAGTAATCAGAGTCCTTGGGAACAGATGTGCCCAGGGTTGTTAAGTGGTGCTCTTGACTTGGGGGAAGATGGGGTGATGAACACGCTCGCCTATCTATTGAATGTCACAGCTGGCCTGGGCAGATCAGAGCATCTGGTACTCCCCTTGAAACGCTGCTCTTCAGTCTCCTTACCACAAGCTCTGTGCTCTGCTTGATTCCCACACCTGTCACTTGCATAATAGAACTGAGAATGACCCCAGTGCAATACAGAAACTAAATTATGCAATCCATAACAGCAAATTTACAGTTTCAAGATCCAGCCATATAATTGTATAAATGGAGATGGATCTAAAAATACAGTAATGCAGCTGTGTTTCATCTTGTTTTTTAGGAGACAACAAAGGATGAGTATGCCCTTAATGAACCAGCTCTCTCTATTCCCACTCTCTTTTATCTTTCAACTATAAGTACTCAGCAATCCCACCATAAAAATGCTGAAGATCGATGTTGTATTTGATTAAAGTTGTTGAGTCTTTTCCACTGGTATAAGTAGGATGAAGGAAGTAGTGGAAGGACTCTAGGATCTTTCTTCAAATAAGTCTTGTGATGTGATTTTGAGAGAAGGTGTTTCTGATGTATCTCAGGGTTGTAAAATGCTAACCTGCAGACATGCCATTCGTTTCTGAATTACATAGTAACCCACATCAAGATAACTAGGATCAAATTGAAATCAGACACTGGGGACTACTGGCTTCTGAATTCTGGATGTGCTTTGGCTGCTAGATTTCAGATGATCTCTTTAGGACATGTGGTTCCTCCACCTTATTATATTCTATGCTTCAGAGAGGTAACTGTAGCATTCCTTGTCATCCTTGAGCCAGATCAACCATCTCAGATATATGTTACAATTATTTCTGGTAACTTGGGCTCCCAACCCATTGGCACCTGCATAATCAGAGCTTTTGATACACTCATTTTATGAGAGCCAGTTTCCAAATGGCAAGGGCTAGTCTTAAATCAAAATCACATAATCCTGGGGAAACTGCATGCCTCACCTGCTTTAGCACAACTACATGGCTTGGTCCTTGTCTGTCACCTCCACTTCAAAACCACTGAGAAGACACTGATTTGAGAAGTGAATCTCACTGGAAGAAAGAGTTTGAAGACTGCCTGTTAAGAAAAAAGGATAAGATAAGAAAGGAAAGAGACCTTTATATGTCTGGGCAGCACAGCTTGCCATGAGCTAATTGCATCTCTATTTGGAGAATGAAACAAAACAAAATAAAAATACTTGGGTAAAATAGTACTTTTCTGGGCTGGTAGTGGTCTTTTGAGCAGGTGTAAAAACCTGATGGTGGAGGAAAAGCAGAGGTCCCGATGCCACATTATACTGCAACTGGCTCCTGTCCTAGCCTGTAGCAAGACAGGATTAACAGCAGGATCAGTGAGGCAAGGAGAGACCACTGCTCCTACACATTATCTCCCCAAACCCCAATGACTCTTATCAGAAAGTTTTAATAGCGTTATGATTTCTGATGATACTGTGCCATTTTTAATATCAGGTTTTTGAGACACCCAGGTGCATTACCCTGTAGCTATTACCCATTGCTGATAACTGTTTGGAAGTCATCAAAGGATGACTTCCGGAAGTCATCGAAGCAATATTCAGGCTTGGAAAAGCTAAAAAATAAAGTATATTACTACAGCATGTTGTCCTTTGGAAGGGTTATTTATTCAGTGCAAGTGTCACAGACCTCTATCTCTCTCTACACTCTGCCAGGATAAGCAAGAGAGAGAATATATTCTTCCAGTGTAGACATAATTACCTTGTGTCATCAAGTCCCCATATTGTTACTGAGTCTCTTGAAAACTCCAGCCTTTTGGCATGGGCTGTTACAGGGAAGAATCTGGTGTGGATGGGTGCTGGAGCCCTGCTGCAAAATGTGGTGCACTGAGAAGCTGGAATAGTGCCAGCATAGTGGCTGCATGAAAGCCCATTTTTGGGTCACAGAGACTGTGCAACCGACACCAGAAATAATCTACCAGAGCAGGGCTCTGCCACTGGAGTCAGACTGTGCCAGAGTCTCTGGTGGGTCTGGAGACAGATGCACAATTTAAGGATGCCTGTCACAAGGCATAAGGTTCAAAAGGACTGATTCCTGTGCTCCAACACAACTCACTCCTCTCCTTTTTGTTTGGAAGAGTATAATTATCTAGGTCATATGTTACCATCATGTAGAGGAAATGTATTGTGACAGTTAGATTTTTTTTCTCTTGTATACCAAATTTACCTGACCTTATTTAGAGTTTGTAACATTTTTCCTTTCATTTTTAGTTCTTTTCTCTTGATCCAGAGATTGTGGTAAGTGAGTGGTAGTGTTATAGGTCAGGCTATCTTCTCCAGGTAAGAATAGAAAAGGAGAGTCAATAGTTTTTATGTGCCACAGCTATTAATTTATAGCTCTAACACCAATTCATTTCAAATAACCTTTTTAAAGTTTACAGTGACAGAAATGCTTTTAAATAAACAGCAAAAAAGAGTATCATTCTCCAGAAATTTTATGGGCTAACTTCACTCCTGTGACGTCCCTTACCATTGCCCCAGTTTCTGAAATACATGTAGTTATGTTCATTAAGAATAAACAGATGTACTCATTGTCAATGAGGCAAATGATTGTAAAGTAGAGGGAAAAAAACCCAGATTTTCAAACCATAAGGCCCTACATAAAAGTATTCCTTATCATAGTGAAAGTATTATGGGCTAATGTCTTATGAAAATGTAGCAAAAAAAAATCAATAAAATCTGTCTACAGTTTTGGAAGTTTCATAAAGTAATACACATTCTTTTTGATATGACACTAACTCTAAGAATTTTTCAAGTTACTTTAATGATAGCTGTGATCATTGTATTCCATTATGTATTCAGAAACAGTAGTTAAATTTTGTGTATTAGTCTGAATAACTGAAAGCTGGAAGAGACATTTATGCAGTCCACAAATGCATTATGAAAGTACTTAATCTGAGGCAAACACAAATGTATATGCTTTTATTATGTACTCTTTTAGATTTAGGTATAACAGAGTATCTTGCAGAGCATTTTAAGATATTAGACAAAATTGAATATATTGCCTTAGTTCATTCTAATTTTAAGTAGTGGTGGGGTCTTTTTAAGAAAAAGCATTGATGGTTTTTTTTTTTTTTTTTTTAATTACTGGATTTTTTTAGTAAGAAAAGTTTTGCCAGTGAATGCAGGAACTGTCATAAGGTGGTACATTAAGCTACAGCTTCTTTTAGCGAATAGCTATTTTCTGAATGGCAATTTATTTTTTCCTTCTGAGTTTGCTTAATGATGTTATTCATAGAGTGATAATTTGTCTCAGTGTGGGGCTGCCTGCTCCAGGGGAACTCAACAGGGGCTGGGAGCTGCTGCCTCTCTCATGTCACTCCACTGTGAGGCAGCAGCTTGTATGCTTATGGAAACTCATGAACATCCAACCCTCTCCGCAAAGGAATATCACCCCTCTATTCCTGTTTTGTTGCTTGATTGTTTGATTTTTATTTCAATACCAGGTAGCATCTTGAAACAGCACAAAAGAAATACGAAAAAACTTCTATACATGGATGTCTCCAGTCAAATACACATTTTATAATTGGAGAGAGTGTTTTCTGGTTTTATGAATTCAATAAGTAGTTTAGTTTTTTGACACTACAATGTAAATCTGACAACAGATAACTAAAATATTAAGGAAGAGGACATTTTTGTGACCAAGGTGTGTAGAGGCCCAGAAGGATGGTTCATTACAAGGTGCCAGTCCAAAAGTCAAAAGGGATTATGCTCATTATTGAACCAAGGAAGTCTGAATTCTGTCCACGAAATAAGACAAATAAGAAAATTAATAAACACAAAGCTTTCAATATCTTTTGGCATGTCTCTTCAATGTCTGCCTTGTGTACCTGGAGGCAGTTATCACATATATGTGACAACTTCTTGAAGCTGACACAAATATTACTTGACATGTTATGGCCAAACACGTCTTCACAACTACAATTACACTTCATTTCTCTGATTTTTAACCCTTGTAGCTTTATTTTTAGTGGCCATTATTTTAAAAAAATAAGTGAAACCTGTTTTCACTCTTTTATCAGTTCTAGTTTTAAGAAGAGTAAGAGATAAGTGTTTTCCTTTGACATTATAGAATAAATTGTATGTGGCTCAGTGGTTCATCCTGTAAAGTGGACATTGTAATGTGATCATTGATATTTTTCTAATGACTTTGAAGAGCCCATAGACATCATAGTTTATTAGGAGGATGTCCTGGTTTTGCCTGGGATATAGTTAATTTTCTTCTTAGTAGCTGGTAGAGTGCTGAGTTTTGGATTCAGTATGAGAATGAATAATGTTGATAAAACACTGATGCTTTGCTTGCTGTTCAGTAATGCTTATCCTAAGTCAAGGGTTTTCCCCGTGCTCTCCCAGTGAGCAGGTACAAGAAGCCAGAAGAGAGCATGGACAGGACAGCTGAGCTGAGCGGGCCAGAGGGATATTTCACACCACAGAACATTCTGATCAATGTATAAACTTGAGTTGGCTAGGAGCCAGTGATCATTACTGTGGTTGAGAATGAGTGAGCCTTAGTCAGTGGATGGTGAGAAATTATTGGTATTGTATGTGTTATTATATTTTACTTTATTTCAGTTATTAAACTGTGTTTTACCTCAACCCACAAGTTTTACCTTTTTTTTTTTTTCTGACTCTCCATATCTCACCTTGTGGCAGGAAATGAGTGACTATGATACTTAGCTGATGGTTCGGGTTAAAGCATGACAGAGGAGCTGCAAGAAGGTGTGAAATGCAAAACTGAACAGCCTTGTTGAGAGAAGCAAAATTGCCTCTCAATCTCTTCTGCCTTGCGTGGCCCTTTGGAATTTACCATTACTGTGCATAATCCTCCTTCTTTCACTCTGTCATCTCTAACTAATACTTCTGTTTACCTAGTAAAATCCTCAATAACAAAATATTAGTACATAGAAATGCACAACTGTCTTAGCAATAGGCTTTAATTAATTTATTTTTTTAAAAAAATTACACTTTAGCGTCATTGTTCCTTTGAATTTCCTAGAGGACAGTCAGCTGCTAATTTAGGTGGAAATGGCCTAGACATTCATAGGGATGGGGCAGAGGAACTGGATCATGGACAGTTTTTTGAAAACAAGGACTTAAAAGATGTCCTGGACTTATGGGCTTGCTTGCAGTTGCTCCACTAAGATGAATGGGAGATGGATAGGTTCAGTGACTTTGAAAATGAGGTTATATAATCTTTTCAGGGGTCCTTGCTTTTGTTCGTGCTCTCATCCCCGGTGCCAAGCAGAAGTCACATGTGTCAAAGAGATTATAGTTTCCTTCTAATGCTTTGTGTCTTCCACCCTTTCTTATCTTGAAATCTGGAGTTCACCCATTGCCTTGGACTGGATTCTTCACGCACTCTATTGATTATGCAGTTACATTTAGACAGAAACAAGTACATTTTTGGGGGGAATAGAGTGACAGGAGTGTGAACTATAGCTTGTTCTGTTCAGTGCTGAGGTTGTCTATCGTATTATCCAATGTAGTGCAATTTTTTGTAGAGCCCCAGAAAGCTTCAGTTTTTCCTTATCTTCCTATGTAACAAACAAAATGCTAAATTATATTGTTTCTAGCATAGAATTGTTGGGAAAGGCATTTTTTCTTTCCATTTATTGGTTTAGTCAAAGACATTTCTGCAATAATTAATCATTGAGACTCATTTTAATTTGTTGCTTAAAACCGATTGTTAATTTCTCTTTACCACAATAATTACTCAAAAGAATGAAAATTTCATAATGCATCTTCAAGATCATTATAGATCAAGGATATACGGATGAATGGATGCATTTGTTACTTCTAGAAAATGAAATTCTTATAAAAATTATTTCAATGCATTTATATAAAATGAAATTTAACAGTGGTAGTCCAATAAAAAAGCTTTAATAATTAAAAAAAATAGTTATGTATAAAAAAATGTGAAAAGTTAAAATCTAGAATTATCTTTGTTCTCGTACTACTGTAGACTAATTTAGGGAATATGGAGTGAGTTGGTCTCAATTTTCTTCCCCACTGGAGTTATTTACTTAAGTTCCAGTCAATTTCATCTATGCAATGTCATTGCAGGCTTTAAAAGATGGTGGGGTTGCCTAGAATTATCTTGGGGTTTAATTTTGCCTGTGGAGTCTCTATTACCAGTGATGATGTGTGAAAAGGAAAGAGGACAGCTTGACTTTCAGAAGATGGGGTAAGTTTGTTTGGCCGATGCTTAGGAACAATGACATGCAAAGCCTTTGTAAACTGGTCACAGAGAATGTGCAAATCCCTAGAAAACAATAAAATATATTTAATACGTTTTAGAATCTAACCCCACTTTAACTTGTAGGTACTGCAGTGTTTGTGTTGTGAAGTGATTCTAAAATATTTTTTATAAATACTTATAACTAACTAACTAACTAAATAAATAAATAAATTAATTAAAGTAAATAAATTAAAAAAAAAAGCTAAAAAAGCTTATGGCTACAAAGAACAAGATCATATTAAACAAAGCAACAGGTTCCAAGTATTCTATTGTTCCTCACCGAACTCAGCAATAAGATCTTCTCCAAGAACTGAATCCACAGTGAATAATTGGTGACAGGCTTCTTTCTAACAAAAGATGAATCAGTTTTCCTAAGAAAATTTTAAGTCCTTAAAATAAAACTGAAGATTTACTCTACTTAGGTTAGACTAGTGTATCTTACATGCACTTAAATAAACTACTTAATTACTGAGAGGGTACTGCAGTTGATAGTGATGAAAGGTGTGTTATAATTAGACCCTCATAAATCCTCTTTAAAAGAACCTAAAAAAGTTGGTCTACTGTCCTGAAAACAAAATATTGAACAGTCTGGATTGCCACCAGCCTTTGAGGAAATGTGTTAACTGCACAGTGTCATTAACATTTGTAAAGATAAATATGCTAAAGCTAAATTAGCTGCTTGATATTGCTCTAAAAATTTAACAGTAGATGTGTCCCTAAGGAAACCCTGAGCCAGGGCACAAAAATAAGTGTCCGCCTCAAATTCTGTTGGTTTGTAAAGCACTTACACTTATGACTTCTTCATGTTTTGCCCCTAACCAATGTGATTTCTGTGAACTGATTGACGTCTCCTTTCTATTTCAGGGGCTTTGCAGTCCACTCATCAGATTTTGTTAGCTTGTCCCTATAGACATTGATCTCACTTTGCTTTTCATTGCTTCCCATCTCAGGTCTCCATTTTTCAACATTTGATGTGATTCCCTGTATATTCCATTTCCCTTTTTCTTCTCCAAGTTGTCTTTCCCTATACTAATATTCCCCGTGTCTCTGCTATCCTGACACCAGGATTAGTCATACCTGTTCTCATGTATCTACAGCCCCATGGACAACCTGGGGTCTGTTTTCCTTACTTCCATGGATGCTGCAATTTCTAATAGTGCCTGAAAGTCACCCTCTTCCCCTGTGGCTCTCGCCTTTTCTTTTAAAACTTATTTTTGCCTCTGAGTGATGTATCATTCAGAGCATCAGCCAACAAAAATCAACTGGGAAGATGGTTAGACCTAAGGTGGGAGTAGTTTTGCTGCAAGGTATTAATTTGTAATCAGTTCTATTCTTTGAGCTGCAGGTAATTGGAAAGGTGCTTCTAGCTGTTTAGGTAAATGGATGGCAAAGACTTAAAGTTTTTTATGGTTTTTGTTTTTTTCTTTTGAGGAATCATTAAATTTTTGCCCACTGACTCAAATTCGGAACAGGGATCACATGGAATGTGCAAAAGTGCATAGATGAAGAAATGCATTAAGCTCAACCAGATTTCTTATAAACATAGTTGGTCAGTAAACAAAAGTAAATGTTCCTGTCTGCCTTCCTCATTCATGAGTAAGCAAGTGAGTAAAGAAATAGAATGTCATTTTACTTAGTTCTTATAGGTAATTATGGTTATCCACTGAGGCTTAGTTCTCACTGATGTATTTATGAAGCATGCTGAGATTATCTTCTTGTTTTCCATGACCAGGTCTTTCTTTTGTCTTTCTTGTTTTCTTTTAACTTTTTATGGCTATAAATAGTAAGACTGAAATTGATTTTGCATAACTCTGAACATCTACAGTATTTCAGTTAGATGGTCTTTAGAGATCAAGGAAAGAAAGAGGCATTTTTAGGGTATGATTCATTTGAACCCTTTCAGATATCTACTTCAGGAATGGATGAAGTATACTAAAGAAGTACCTCCACTACAAAGAAAACCTAGAGGGACTAGGTCAAATATAAAAGTCTCATTATTGTCTTTGCACTTACTTAAATTAAGAATTTCAACTTAGTGATTAGAATTGAATAATAAAATCCACTTCTGTATGGAGATGATATGCAAGTAATTTCTATCATCTAAGCCTTGAAACATATCTAGTCCAACATCCCTGCCATGGGCGGGGACATCTTTCACTAGATTAGATTTCTCGACTCTTCATCCAATCTGACTTGAGCACTTTCAGGTATGGAACATCCACAGTCTCTCTGAATGGCATCTGTGTCTCATCACTCTCATTGTAAAGAAATTTCTTCCTTACAGCTAATCTAAATCTACACTCTTTCAGTTTAAAATCATTGTGTGCTGTCATGACAGGCCTTAGTTAAAAGTTTTCCTTTTCCATTTTTAAATATTGAAAGGCCAAAATAAGGTCTCCCTGGAGCTTTCTCTTCTCTAGGCTGAACTCCCGCTCTCTCACTTTTGTCTTCCTGGGAGAGGTTCTCCAGCCCTCCAATCATTTTCATGGCCTCCTCTGGACTCACCCCAGCAGGTTCACATCTTTCCTATGCTGGGGACTCCAGAGCTGGACACAGCACTCCCAATGGGATTTCACAAGAGCAAATTAGAGGAGAATCACCTCCCTCAGCCTGCTGGTCACAATTCGTTTACAGCCCAGTTAGCTTTCTTGTACAATGTTGAACATTATTCTTTGTGTCTTTTCCCACAAATGAACTCTACTTTCAGTGACAGCGCATTATTGTCTAGGGGGAAAATGTTAGAAAAAAATAAAGGATGAATTTGTAGGAATCCTCTAAAATAAAAAAAAAAATTTATAATAATACCTTGTAAATAAAATATAATACAGTAAATCCAAAATAATTTCCAATATATCTTACTAAAACTAGCAGAATTTTTTTTTAAAAAATATCTATGACAGTTTCTTTACTTAGATCATGTCTGTCCTTAAAACAATTTGCTGACATAGCTGGACTAGGAAGAAGTGAGATGTTTTTACCATGCTGAATGACATAAGTATGATAGCAACTTCCTGGAAGTAGAAACATTTCTTAAAGAGCAAAAAAAACACCAGTTTGCAAGTACAGCTTATTCTATTCCTGGAATGAAACTCCTTTTTGCTGTTGCTCTATCTCCATGGTCAGGATTCACCAATATAAACAAATGTTAGGATCTGATTATTAAGAGATGCCTCTGCCTGAATTAATATGAAAAGGAGAACATATGCCAAAATCAGTAGTACAGGTTTTATTTGACACTAAATGTGAGGTAGAGAGAGAGATCAAAATAGGAAGGGAGTGAGGAAAGGATAGAGAAAGAGACAGAGAGAGAGAGAGAGAGAGAGAGAGAGAGAGGTTAAGCAAAGATACCACCACCACACAGATTCTGATGGTCTCCCACTGGTCCTCTTCTTCTGATCATCTTGGTGGTGAAGGTCCTGATTGTTCTTCTGGAGGTACTGCTGTATACAGTTCAATCCTCAGGTATCTAAGGGGTGTTTGCTGAATTTCCCACAACTTGGGCTGGCATGGGCGGAAGAAGTAATTTCCTTTCTCACAGCTTCCTACAGTGATAATTTTTTTCCAAATGCTAATCAAAACTTTACCTCAATTAGGCCTGGAATTAGCTCCTTCCTGCTGTACCATCTGCATTTATCTAAAGTTCTGTTTTGGTGGTTTATCTTGTGGGAAGAGTGTTTTGAGACATTTAACTTTGCTCTTTAGGTCCTTACAACACAGTAAAATGCTTTTCCAGCAAACCCTTGTAAATATAGTGAATACCTTCTACCTTTCAGAACCATCAGTCCTTAAATTCTTGCTTTTGATAACCTTATGAATCAACTCCAATGAGAAACCTTTTTCTTAATTGATCACATAAAAATATCTCCATGTCATATTTGGAACAAGTTCGTTTGACCTGTTGTTGAGGATCTTTTCTGCTGCACAGCCAATTTATACTGGTCTCTTGAGTGGTCATTTATCAGATTTGTATATCCATTCAATAAAGATATGCTGTCTAGCTGAATGTGTGCCAAAATGTTACGACTTCCTCTCTTCATTTCTGCCAAACAGTATGAAGATTACTTAGTAATCTTTGTCATATTGTGTTTTGTCAGTATGCATGACCTGAATGTATCTAGACATATGTTATACAGAGCCTTTATCTCTTCCTTTTCAGTGGGTGGGAGAAAGTCAATTACTTATCAAGAAACTGCTATGTTTAATTCTTGAGGGTATTTAGTTCAAGAAGATAGAAGAATTTGCATATTCAAGACATTCTTTTTGTGCTATCCAGGCAATACCTGTTTCCATCATCTTCTGAAAAGTTCACAGAAATTATTCCTAGCATTGGGAGAGGAAGGTGCATACTGCTTTGTGCACTGGAAAAGAATAGGTTGGCATCCTTCACAGCAGCACCTTTCCCACATAACTTTGTGTACATCAGCTTTTGCTGGAGTCAGAGCACAGCTGGGCTGTTAAACAATATGGTCTTGTCATCTTAGGGAAAGTAAACTAGTATGAGCAAAGACAGGGTTTTGAATGATCTAAATCTACAGATCTAAATTCAGTTTGTAAATTATCTCATTTTGATAACTTTAAATCAGGTTGAGTATTTTTATTGTTATTGTTCAATTTAAACAGACAATATGAAACTACAGGAAAAAACCCCAGAACCATTTTCCATGAGAATATTCACATGAGACACTATACCTATATGACTTCTAAATAAAAACATCTGTGTAAAGACAAGTCCCTTAAGACACAGAAAAATAGCTTACCAAGCCATCCCTCCTCTTCTGAGTGTGTCAAAGCTGTGCTGCTGTGTTTGAGGCGATCCTAACGTATTAGCATAATGCCCATTGGAGATGTGGTTACACCAGAGTTTCCTGTGCATGAAGTTGTCCCAATTACTACCTTCACTCCATCAAACCAACATACATCTCTGACAGTAAAACAATCTCCCTGCTTCTAACTCATTTATGGGCTGTCTGTGGGAAAGAGAAAGCCTGCTTCCAGCTGCTTGGACACTTTCTTCCACCAGATTACACTGTCTCCCCGGTTACTCCAGCATGACCATTTTATTATTCTTTACATCTATAAAACTGATCCAGGCTAAAGTCAGAGCAAGGGACAGTTTTGCGTGACAGAAACATGATACTGTTCCATCTGAACTGAGATTTTCCTAGGATTCAGAACCGCAAACTCAGTGTTATGAGAGTGCCGCCTAGTAAAAACAGAATAAGATCTCATTCAGTTGTGTCTAATAGATATTTTTATGAGAGGTGTGAGAAAATCTCATCTTCTGCCAAGCTCTTAATGGTGTTTGCTCTTACTACTAAATATTGCAAAATTCCTTTGGGAGGTTTCTAATACATAACCAACACAAAATCACACATATTATACTGGAGATTCCTCATAACTTGCCACCCCGGTTCTTTTGCCTTATGTGTTATCTCAGAGTTAACTCTTTCAATAGACAGGAGGGTATGAGGAGAAACAAATTTATTACACTGTTATCATGTTAGGTTATTGATGGCTGTTAAGTGCTGTGCCATTTAGGTCAAACAGTGTAATTCACACTATTAACTGGTGTTAATGTTAACAGCATGGTCTGAAGAGAGAAGTTCCTGCATGTATTGAAGATTTCTTTAGGCAATGAAAATGGCAGGGCCTAGAGATATGCCATGCCACTTATGCTGATTCAAATGGAAGGTTTAATTACCTCTAATTTTGTTATATTGCAGTACAGCAATGGAAAGAAATATCTGGTGCCTTGCTGTTGTCTAGCAGAGCTGAGGAACTGACCAAAACAAGATAAGTTATTGCAAACAACGTTGTGTCTGGCACCTGGGGCTATTTAATTAGCCAAAGACTGAACTCTAATGAGAACAAATCGCTAGAGGAGAGAGTTTTCTTATTTTTCTGGTTTCTTTCTGAGCAAGGATAAAGTGAAAAGTTAAATGAGGTAAAAGTTCAGATAAGAGCTTATGATTTTTCCATAAGAATAGGAATTTTATTTTTTTTTTTTTTATTATTTATTTCTTTTTCTGCTCTCTCTGTGGTGCTGAAACCTTTGGACCAGAAGGAAATGAGATGACAGCTGGGTTCTTCCTCATGCAGGGGTGAACACTTTGCAGCACTCACAGCTCCACACTTGTCACTGCCCTGCTGAGCAGTGTGGGTGTGAGAAATCCCTCACTAGCTTCCAGAACAGGGTGAAACAAGCTATTGAAACAGTTTAAACTGCTAGTCTGAACTAAGATGATTGTATTGTCATTGGATTAGGAAGCGATTGTATGAACTGTCCTGTTGGCTCTGCAGGGGGATCAGACTTTTCAGCTTTTCACCCAAGTTGAAAAATCAGCAAAAAGGAACAGGATGTTTGGGTGGTTCTACAGAGCCCATCAGGTCATTTGACCCAAGTATGATTCAAGACTGAGTCGTGGACTACTTCTGTATACTTTGGCTAGTGCTTAGTGAACACTACAGATCCAAAATACACCTTAGCAGAAGAGTCAGTATGAAAAGCAGCCAGATGTTTTGGGATGTATTAAACAAGGGTTAATTTAAGGCATGAGCAAACTGGTCGACAGTCAGAGGAAGAGGCAGAGCAGACTCCCACATCTCCTCTGTTAGATTTCTAACCTGAGTCACCAACATAGGCAATCACTTACCTAGGAATCCCAGTGAGTCCAACACTCATTATTATTGCTTCTTTTCGTGGAAGAAGATTATAGAAGGAGTGGGGCTGAAATGTCTTGGCAGAAGAGATCAGACACTGGTTAAGCTGGATTTAGAACTATGTTGGTTCTGAGTTTGTTCTGTCTGCTGTAAATGGTCTTCTCCTGTTTGATGGCAATCAAATGTTAACACTGATATTAACATGTCCACTATTAAATTACAATTGGCACACTTCTTTTCTGAAAAAATCTAAATGTATCACTGAATGATTGCTCTTTACAGCTGTTGTACACATAGAAATGAAACAGTTGGTGAGACTGCAGTTTCTCTATTCATTTCCTTTCATTAAACACTAAAGCGTTTAGAAAAAATGCACATTTGTTCCCCTTTCTGAATTCACTTCTTATTTGGACAGCAGTTCAAATTACCAAAAATACAAGCAAAATAGCTTGCAAAATATTGATGCAATAATAATGATATATTTTTCAGCCACTGTCCCAGTATAAATAATTCCATGAAATACAGAGTAAACACATAAAATAAGCCCAACAGTGAGTAGAAAAACCTATAAGTACTCTAGCTGCACATCCACTGTGTACATCCTAGACACATCAGTTAGGTAAAAAGTGCATTTTGGATAATTTCTTCTCTGATACATACCTGCAAACCAGCTTTACAGAAGACCTCTCTCCCTGAGCCAGCATGACTTCAAAATCTGTCTTTATATAACTTTCAACTTTAAAATAGGATTTCAGTGCTGATGGTGAAGAAGTTTCCTTCTTGGAGCATCAGAAATCATTTAGCTCCTCTGCAAGTTCAAGAACTTCAGGCTCAGCTCACTCCTTTGGAGACAAAAAAAATCTATCATTCCCTCAATGTGCTTAACTAAAAAAACCACATTCTCAGTGAAAAAAGCTAAAAGATTGATCTGGAGTTGTGTTTCTGGACTTGGTGTACCTGAGTAAGTTCTCCTTGAGGATGCTTTGACCCCAAGTGATTAGACACAGTTTGGATTACTTTTCCATTTCAGAACTTTAGTCAGATGAGAAAAGTAGCCTCACTGTTAGACAAGGACTAGACCAGTTACACTGATGAATTACTTAATTAGATCTTTACAGCAAGTAATATATCGGTAAAATGGTTGTTTTGATGGACAAAATTCCCATAAAAGGTTACTTTTTTTCTTAAATATTTACATTATAAATATGTTAGTATCGGTGTTCAGACATGGAAGCTTGATCCAGCATTCTGTGCCTGAATTTCAAGTGCAAACAATATTTGGTTATTCTAGTATTTGCCTAACATTTCATTAATTAGATTTTTAAATAAGGAACAAATACAAGAAAAGTATTTTCTCTGAAACAGGCCAGCATTCTTTCCCCTGTATCTGTAATTATCAACTGAGAATTTTTTCAGTCTGGACGCCATGCAGTGCGCTAGTTATTCACTGCTTGAGATTTGAGCTTAGTTCTGACTTAAACCATGAATAAAATTAGCTTAATTTATTTTGATTGTAGCAAGTATTTATCTGTATGACAAGCCTATCAAAGACCTAGGCATAATTTACAACATTTCCCAAGGTAGCACTTGTAAAACAACAAAGGTGTTGATAGACTCATTTTATGCCTTTTGGCAGGCTTTTGTGAGGAAACTTGCCATGTTGTGTCTGCATTATGTTGTTCTCACATCCAGTTAATGGGTTTCCCACCACTGCAACAGGAGACTTAAGAACTCCTAAAACATCTCCAAAATCACTCAGAAGTCCCAATTTAAACAGACTATTTAACTGGAAATATGGAAGGTCAAGGAAATAAACTTGTTTTTTCTTTTAATTAAACTATAGAGTAACAATTTTAAATACACTAGAGGAAATTAATTTATGTACATTCCTTTTTCCAAGTTTGTATTTCTTTTTTTTTTTCTCTTAACATTATTGTGGTCTCATATATTTTTTATTCTTGTAGTCATTATTGCCAACTGTATTTTACTACTACAGTGGAATGTCCAGCAGAGATGTTAAGAAATTAAGCTTCTTTTGGCAGACTCTCTAGTCTCAGTTTTGCAATTTGAATTTGAGTCATAACAAAATTTTAAGCATATTAAATATATTCCACAAATTGAGACCCACGAAAATTGTCCAGTTGAAAACAGATTAGTTTGCCTTTTGATAGTGTGGGTCAGCAGCACTGCATGTATTGATTCTAAACAACACAGGCATTGGAGACATATGATGACCCAGTTTTAAAATGCATATTGTTGATTAGAATAGTAATTTCATTTTGGTGGTAGAATGAACAAAACTGGATGTTGTCCAGGCCCTTAAAACAGTTAATGGCTGCCCTTCTCCAACAGATGGCCACTGTGTTTGTTTTATGGGATGGTCTGGGTCCATGCAGCTTTCTGCATCACCATCTTACTGCAACTAGTTGTGCTGCAGTTGGAAGAGCCACTTCCACAAGCAAATGACATGATGGTATAATTTATAAAAATATCAGCATGCAGTCAAATCACTGATGAAAGTAATGAAAGGATTGATTTCTAGTGATTTGAAGAAAGTGTTGGAGTCAAAGAGGGGAGGTTATTGCCAGTTGCTCATTCACTGATGGACTAATTTTCTTTGTATTATAATAAATTTGATAATTTTAATAGAAAAAAGTGATACACACATGCCTACTACTATTTATCTTAATGATACTGCGACATTAGATTGCAGCATGAATGAAAAGCTGATGTGTTTCAATGCCTTGGCAGCTTACAGTGACCTTCAGGAGAAATGAAATGCTCTGTTGGCTGAGGAAACAATTGAGCTGAAACCAGTCAGGCGCAGTAAACTCGGAGATAGTCTTTCCAAATTAAAAGCTGTTACTAGCAGCTCAAAACAAGGCAAAAAGTCAGAATACAACATCTTGCTGGAAGGTGATTTTATGCTCAGATTAAAGGGGGAGGGGAAAAAAGGGCAAAGTTCAGATCTAAAGGAATTCCCATTAACTTGAAGAATTTGGAGATTAGAATGAATATTAACATCCAAAGGTAGCTGATGTATGAACACACTGTACAAGCCATAATCTGTTGAAAATCACTGAGATAAATTTAGGCTACTGACCTTTTAGTGCATTAGGGCATGAAATAAATCACTGGCTGCAAGTAGTAAATTTGCTACAATCTAAATGCTTTCCAAGTACTTCTAGCTGTAGAATTTTGCAGTCAAGAGCACTATATATCAGGAATAACCTTGTAATATTTCAATTACTCCTGAGTATTCCTGACCTAATCCTGCATTGTTGCATACCCCAGATTTTTTTGGTAATACCAATGAGCATTTCAGAGAATGAGAAAGAAAAAAGCTTTAAATCAGTCAGCAGTGTCTTCATAAGTTAATGATTATTTATATACTGATAAAGAGTTCAGCTTAATCTCTAATAAATTTCCACAGATTTCAGCTACAGTACTTATAAATATATTCAGTATTAAAATACACTTCATTGGATCCCTTTCTTTACTGGATGTGTGTTGCTTTACAGGTGAGTACCTTGAAGAGGTGAGCCCATAGTGTGGGAGCTAACTAGCCACAGCTGAAAGTTCCAGTTCATGCTTCAAACATAACAGTGTTTCAGGAACAGGTGCTGTAATCCTTCTTATTGAGCCCTGCTGAATGAGAAGTTTTCTTTTATTTGTGCTCTAGCAACACCACTGTAAGAAGTCTCCTGAATTGCAAACAGTATTATCACATTCTTCCTGTCCATTGCAGAGCCTTCACTTTAACAGCTTTAAAGAAAAAGAGACTTGATGACTTATGTTTGGAGGGAAAAGTTACATCTTCTTCTGCATTTTCCTGACTCTAATGTCACTTACTCAT
Source organism: Cinclus cinclus (assembly GCF_963662255.1). Classification (NCBI taxonomy): domain Eukaryota; kingdom Metazoa; phylum Chordata; class Aves; order Passeriformes; family Cinclidae; genus Cinclus; species Cinclus cinclus. Next base: position 47,057,925 of record NC_085048.1, on the reverse strand, counting down.
TTCTCTTTGCAGAAGAAATTATCTACACAGCACACATCCATCTGTAAATGTCAAAGTGAATTCCTCAAGATGTCAAAGCTTCGTTCTTTCCCCTGATAATTGAGTTGGGTAGAGCACTGACTGGGGAAGCATGGGCTTTTTCTGGGGACCTCAGAAACCACTGTCCCCTTGGAATCTCAGAGGAATTATTTGGATTCCGAACTTTTCAATATAAGATTTTGTAAGAGATAAAGATAAGTGCTGCCTCATTGAATCTTGACATAATGTTGGTTTTATTTTGCTAGGTCTCATTACAGTTTCTTTGTGAGAGGTACTGGAAAACTGTATGGAAGGAAAAAAATTTGATGTGTCAGCTGAAGTTCAAAGCTCATTTGCTTCACCAGGTCAGCTGTGGCTCCCACATTTGCTGGGGCAGTGAATAGTTCCTCTTTTCTTCCAACTGACAAAGATTTTAGGAGGGTGGTGATGAGCTTTTAGTAAAACTAATTGATTTATGGAGTGTTATTCAGAGAAGGATCCTGTAAAAGATTTCAACAAATAGCTGCAATTAGACAATTATCAGATAACTTTTAGGTTGGATTTTTTTTTTCTCTTTAATATCCAAGGGATCTAGCCAGTCATGCCTGATTTGCAGTGTTACACACTTAGTGCATTTTCCTTCCCTGAAATCACTGTTCAAAGCATAAGCTTTTATACTGCCCAGGGGAATACTGTTCCCCAGACAGCTCTCTTGTGAGACTTTCAGGGAATAACATGGAGGAAGTTATTTCTCGCACAAATTTCTTAGCAAACCCAGACAGCTGAAAATTCCAGGCTTCCTTCAATTCTGAGGTCATACGAGCATCTAGAGAGGTCAGGCGTCATGTACTGGTTGCTCCTTAAAAATGCATGCATGCATACATATGTATGTATGTATTTATGTATATACACACACATGTATATAAATATATATATAAAGCTACTGAGATTAACAGAAATTATGATAATAGGAATGGACACATCTACTCTGCGATCTTCCCTTAATTCCTGATAATCTTGCAGTTGAGTTGCCATCTTCTACTATACCTATTGTCATCCAAACCTCTTGAACTTTACACTAAGATGACATGATATGAAGGGTTCTTTATTCCACAACATCAATTCAGAAAAAATAAGAAAAATAACAAACAAACAAAACAAAACAAAACAAAAAAAAAAACAAACAAAAAAACCACCCAACATCTTTATGTCTCTTTTTTTAAATTGACTACTGTTGTTACTCCTCAAATTTACAAAATATTTTCATTAAGCTCTTTTATTTGGCCTTTCTTCAGTGTTTGGCTTACTCTATGCCCACAGAAGTTTGGAATCTAAAACCATAATGCACCTGCCCTTTCAGCATATTGCTGGAGTTCAGAGCTCTGTTCAGCTTACTTGGCTCTCTGCATAATGCCCTGTTTGGCAAAGATATTTAGATAGCATATCCTATTTATATGGTGTTCTCAGAGTTTGGTAAACTACAATGTGGGAGGATCAGGAGCATGCTGAATTGCATGAATCAAGGCAATAAATAAGTTACAAGAATTGTTAAGCTACGCTGAAATGGCAACACAAAAGAGATGAGGGAAAGCTAAAAACAGAAAGAGGCACTGAAAACCCAAAAGCTGAAGAACATTCTCATTGACAGCAATCACCAAATATGTATATACATTTTATTTCAAGTTAATTTTTACAAGGATAAAGAGTTTTTTCATCTTAGCCTCCCTTGTTGCTGATTTTCTTTTTTGTTGCTAGTACTCACCTTATGTTTTGCTTCTTTATTCTTAATCTTCCTACTCCTCAGCTTTTGGGGATACTTTGAAATGATGTGTAACATAATCCATTCATATTTGTCTGTCCAGCTTGATAAGATGTGCAACTATAAAAACTTTATCCAAGTCTGAGATTACCAGGTATCAATTTTAGCTGACTATAACATTACAGGAAAGCAAGGGGTTTATCTGCAATTTTTCAGAAGTATATATATCCTTATCTAGCAATGAATGAGAGGCAAAGGAGTGGTTGCCTGTTAGGGGGTCATGTGCTAGTGTTACTGGGGAAAATATTTATATTTATAAAATCATCATAAACAGGAGACTTCATAGTCAGTATATTTTTTATTGGATAACAAATCACTACTAAGCATACAAGGTTTGAGATAGAAAAAAGACACATCACTCTCTGTGTTATTTAGCCTCTCTTAAGCAATTTTGCAAGTATTCTTTCTAAAAAACACAGGACACAGCCAATAAAAGAAGGCCACAAGCTGTGACATAGGTCAATAAAACTGAAAATCCACTAAAGGTTCAAAAGAATATTTGTCCAAACAAATTGCATCAAGAATCCATAATTCTTTCTGATATTGAAAATGTCAACACTATGCACAGCAGCTGGAAGAACACAACCTGAATAATGACTCTGATTTTTTCTGATTTTTTTTTTCTGTATGCCCAACTTGACATGGCCCTAAAAGTCCAAATTTTGTTCAGTGCAGAACATAGGCCTTTTCAAATCGATATCTCAATATGTGCCAGTTTGGGTAAAGAAAAATGTAGGTATATAAACTTCAAAGAATTGAAAATCTTCATGTAGATGTTTCTGCTACATAAAGTATGCTACAACATTATAAAGAGGAACACCACTAACACAGTCTCAAATAATTTTATAAAGAGGAGCACCACTAACACAAATGCTGATGCAGTCTTTGTTCTTGCTCACGTACAGTAAGTGAATCACATGAGGGGTGTAGTCCATGCTCCAAGGGGACATCGAATGCATACAGTATGCCTTTGAAATACTTGCTTTATTTATTGATGAAATAGCATTATTTTTATAACAGTGTTTATTAATTTAAATAGAAGGGCTTCCATATATGCATTACAAGTGTCCTCTTGAAATCACAGCAGAGGCTGCTGCATACTCCATTATTTAAACCTGCTCTACTTTTGCTTTGGGCTCTTTGTTGTCTTCCCTGAATTCTTTCCCCATCTATCATCTGCTGTATTCACTTTCTTTTCTGGAGGAGACTCATCCATTTGTTCTTACTGATCTGGAAATGAGTAATCAGTAGTGCAAATTCAAAAAGCTCAATTAAAATCAAGGCACATTGCTTCACTTTATGGACTGTACACTGCTATTTGCTCTTCAATGTAAAGCATGGCTGGACTAATTTAGTACTGAGAAGGGAAACAGGAGATTCCAGTTTTAACACAAGCCAAGGAATTATGATGAAACAGTTGGCAGAAGTTAATCTACAAAAACTGGAGGAGCAGAAAGGCTTAATTTAGTCCTTTTGTCACTATAAAAAAAAACAGTGGGAATCCAAGAAAAAAACAGCCACCTTCAGCCAAGACCAATCTTTAATTTTAGAAGAAGAGAAAGAGAACAAGAAGAAAGTATCTTCTCTCCTGTCAGCCAGAACCCTTCCTGAAAACCTCACAAGTCCTTCCTGGAGTCACTCATACCTATTGCTCTCCTCAGTGAGCCTTCTTTCCCATGCTGGTAATCTTTCTAGTCACTCTTTGAAGCTCAAATGTGACCTTTGAAGCTCCAGCTCACGACAGCAGAGAGCTAATTTATTTATTTTTAATTTCCAGTTCTTTAAGCTCTGTCTCTGCTTTAGATGCAGTACTTAAAAAACCTACATTTTCCTGAATCCAAAATGAGCAGTGAGAAGTATCCAAAAGGGTTCTAAATATGAAGAGAAAATTGAATGCATCATTTAGCTGCACTAATTAAAGTTTTTTATTTGTTCAAGTGCCTTCATTGTTTATTTTAATATAAATATTTTATTAGGCATTGAGAAAAGAAACCACAGTTCTTGGAAAAATGCAAATTCACTTTTGTTTCTTTAAATAAAAATGCAAATTCCTTCTTCCCACTTATCTCTTCAAAAAGAGAACACAGCAAAAAAAAAAAAAAAGAAAGAAAGAAAGAAAGAAATTCTTTCTACCCCTTTCATTTCCTTCTGTGTCCTTGGCCACACAGGACAGTTACATAGGTACAAACCAAAAAACATTAATTAAAATAACTTTGGTAAATAGGTGAAAATCTCTCTGTGGATATTGTTTTCATTTTAGCTGTGTATTTTATGATAACAGGGGCCAGATTTATGAATGAAATCACCCTTTCACTGATACAAAATGATGGACATATGAACACAGACACAGAGGTCAAGGCATGAACTAAATCATTTCACTTTAACTTCATGAAAAAAATTGTTATGTTAACGCTCATTTAGGGCAGTGTGGGTGCCCACCTCTTCATGAAGCTTTATAACTCTAGAGAATTTAAAGCTCTTCAGGGAGGATGTCATCCCTTGTCAAAATTAATATATTCATATGCTTGAAGCATAGGGATATATCCATAGTGCAGCCACTATACAGGGACAATTTCAGTGTACCATGTGGGCACAGATCTAGGATTAAACTTTATAGACTACTACTAAATTGTATGCAATGGCAACATAAACCTTGGGAGAGGGTAATTTACCCTACTTGAGTGAAGCATTTAGGCATACTCTGTTTTAATGTCCATGCAGGTGCCTATCTCAATGTAACTATCAGCTTTGACATATTAGCGAGTGACCGGGTGACAATATGTTACCAGGCATCGGTGGCTCCATGATAACAGTGCATTGTGCATGCTCCATTTCCTCGTGATAAATGGGAGGTATTTGATATGGGTTACCCTCCTTAAGGAGAGTAAGCTTCTTGACAGGTACGGAGGATGCTGCTGCTGCAGAGTAAGATAATGCGTAGGAACATCGGAGCAGCTGATTCCCAGGACTTCATTTTTGTGTTAAAGATTTGTGTGAGATGTAAATCCAATTTAAGTTAAATCAGTGCAATTCTGCCCTGCAGGTGGAACGTTAAGATTACTGCATTAGTACACACTAAAATCTGTATTGGTACAATCTATGATTCAAAGACTCACCCAGTGGTCAGTGTACATGGGCATATATAAGTTCTATCCCACCTAGAAAGGAAGTCACACCAGTCTAAGGCCAAATTTACATTACAGATTGTACTGGAATATCTATATTAGCCAAAATCCTGACAGTGCACACTCTGGTAGACACAACTGTAGAAGTGAAGGTACCTGAAAGTATGTAAAAAAGGCGTAAACTTAAGAATCTTAAGATTCTGTCAGCAGTAATCTACACTCAAAGTTGTTACTTCTCTGGTCATTTTAGATATAACACCTTTGATCAAAGCAGTAAAAAAGTTAGGAGTTCTAGTTACAAAGTCAACAAAAAACCTATTTTGACAGCATATGTTATTGTGTTCAAGGAGCTGGCTTAAGCTGTACCTACAAAGAAAGGTATTTTATCAGAATCATCTATTTCTGTACTACAAATGAGTGGCTGGTGTAATTCTATCAGTGCAGCTCTTATCACCAAACTTCCTAAGTGCAGCCAGGCTCTCAAGATAACTTATTTATCATAAGAAGAGGAAACGTGTTCTGGAGTAAAGTATACTTTCTGGAATATAGTTTTGCTGATTTAAATTGCCTTGTCAAGAGAAGGGTTTTGCTTGTCATATTCTACAACAAACTACTCTTATATTGGCCCTGACCTGAAAAAACTTTTTACTGTGTAAGTGGCTTTATCAGGTCTTATACCAATATATCGCTTTCACTCAAAAGGTTAAAGTAACAACTGCAGTGTCTATGTAAATTTCTATTTTAAAAAAAGTTCTTAAATAAAAAAAAGTTCTGTGAAAAAAGTGGTGTCTAGGCCAGTATTTAAGCCCCGGAATTTTTTTATTTGGAAGTTGTAACTGGTTGCTTGTGTTTGTTTTTTTACATAAGCACTTACCTTTCTGATCTGGTTAAATTGTGATGCCATATAAGTTTGCTTTGCTGGTTTTATTTTTCTTTTTTTTAACTGGAATTAAGATAGATTTTATTTTGACTGCACCCAAGGTTCTGATCCCCTCTGATGTATCTTCCTTTGCCTGAGGTCATATCTCTGTGCTGCATCCTGAGAATTCCAAATTTAAATTCAAATTCTCTCCAACACAAGTTTCACATAGCTGTATTGATAGATAGATGTCTAGTACAGATAAAACTAAAAAAAATTAGCTGGGCTTTTTAAGTTTGGTTTGGCTTAGTTTGGTTTGGTTTGCGGGGCTTTTTTAAATAACATAATCTGCAGCCTTAATTTAATTTCAACAGTTGAAGAAAATGTTCAAAGCAAACCTATCTTTTCAGACATTTGTTTTGGATTTTAGCAATTGTGTGTTAGTGTGTTTGTGTTGTTTTTAGCAATTGTGTGTTTCTTCCTCGTTTCTATACAGAATTTATCAGCAATTGCTTTCAGCATCCTCGGGAATCTTGTACTTTACTGCTTTTGCCTTAGCTGAGGTGTGTCAGACTAAACTAACAGTATTATTAGTCCACATAATTTTACTCAATTTTTCTGAAAGACAAGCTACTTTATTTCACATTCATCAAAAGAAAGACATTGTCTTCACAATGGAGCAAAAGTCAGGACCCCGTAGTTACTGCATCATGTTGAAGATGAACATCCAGTGCAAAGATTCCTTGATCTTGGCATTGTTAATACATACCTGAGATGTATTTGTAATCAACTGCGTAACATTGAAGAGTACATCCCATCATGTACATCCTATATCTCATAAAACCTACACACCAAAAAATGCACGGGCAATTTGATGCTTACCTTTGCATAACCTGTAAAAAATTAGAAATGCAGTAGGGATACTTTTCTGAAAGAGGGAGAACTCAGCAGTCATCTTTTCCTACTATAAGTTCAGATGTATGAAGATGCTGTGACTTGGCAGCCACCTTGCTTGAGTATTTGGTGATACAGATAGGTAGCATTCACACGATGCTAACAGGATCAAAAGTAATTTTGATATTTTTTTATAGATGCAGGAACTATTTGAACTTTTATATTCTTAAGAACCTTTATAGACAGTAAGTATTTTTTAAACAGCTAGTCTTCATATGGGTTTTCTGTTGAGTAGGCAGCCTTTTCTCCTGGAGGGAAGTATGGAAAATATGGAAAAATGAGTTCACTGACAGCTGTCCAGAATCCTTTAGTTCAAGGAGAAAAAATATAGCATGCTTAAAACTTATATGATAATTAAATGGTGTCATTTTAAATTCAGATTCCATAGAATTAGCAGCAGCATACTTTATATGAGCACATTTAAGTGTAAAGCATAATCCCTTACCTCTTAAAAATGTTTTTAACAGTTCAGAGAGATTAATGGTATCAGTCTCCCTTAGCTATTTTGGTTCAACCAAATTATTAACTTGGTTTTGGCCATACAAGTAAATTTTATACTAATGGCAATGTGGAGACATAAATGCCCTATAATTACAGGGTTCTATGATATCAGTATTGTAAAAAGCCAAGGTGCCACTAATAGAAAGAATTTTGGCAGACTACATTAGCTACGAAAAACCCTAATTTTACCTGAAGATACTGTCTATAAGATCAACCTTTGGAGTCCTCTTAGGCCAACATCTCCCAGTTGTGACTGAAGACAAGTCTGACAATGCAGTGACAGTAGAGCTTATTCAAAGCAACGACAGCTTTCTGTGAATTGCAGAATGGAAGATATTGCATGGACATCAGCTATCAGATAACTAGATTTGTAGCAAAAGCTGTATGCATATTACAGTCATTATTGAGGTATGATTAATGTAAAAGAATCTCTTTTTGGAGAGTTCTACTTATTGTGAGCTACATATTGTTTCAATAAACTAATCAATGCAAATTGTTTCTGACACTGCAGGCAGTTTTTAATGTACCTCTCTACTTTACTGTAAAGTTCACCTTGTTCAGTGAGTTCAAGGAAGGCACTGGGGGGCAAACCAAATAGTTTATAGCCTAGGAGAGTACTCCCTCATGGGTACAACCATTCTGCTGTATGAAGCACAGAAATTAAATTGTAGATGAGCTCAAGTACACCCTCATGCTCTGAGCTTGAGCAAGCCCCACTTGTTTCTTCCTATAAGGAGGACCTGTCACTACACTGGCAGTGCTGCTGCTGTCACACAGAATGCACTTGGCAGGGCAGCCTCACTTGAACTTCTCAAAAGTTCCATCAATAAATTGGCTTGATTTGGTGGCTACTCGATTTCTAATGTGTGCCAGTCAAATATCTCTGTAGCTCAGTAAGAAATAATCTCTTAAGTATGAAGTAAGGATCAATCTCTTAATTACTAGTGTAAGGTTTTTATAGTGTAGTTTCACACAATGGCCACTGCACACAATGAATCCCCATTTCTATTATCATGTCCTAAAATAACTTCAGTATTTAAGGTCTAGTCTGGTAGTTGGCTTTTCTCTTTGCTTAAAAATACTTTTTAGAATGAAGATGATTATTTGTGGAGTCCATGGAAAACACCCAGTACTGGAAATGTGTTTTTTTGAATGGAAGAGAAGGATTTAATCAGGATATAGAAGCATATTCTTTTGAGACACTGTTCTGGCATGTAATTTTTCCTGTCATTAATGTCTGAAGAAGAGAGTAGAGGCATATTTGTGTCAGTTATTGCACTTTTACAAAACTATCAACTCTGCGTTTACACCAACAGTCACAGTGTAAAGGAACATGGACATACAAATATACACACCCAAAACACCCCTACTGTGGGAATGGTATTCTAGGAAATTCCAGAATTAAGGTGTTTGTTGCAGTTCCCCAGGGTGTGTATCAGGAGACAGGGATCACACAGTCACAGCCTGATTTCTCTGCAGGGTACAGAAGACCACCACATGCAGCTGCATTGTGTAGTTTTTCTCCTCATGGTCCAATATGCTTTTACCCAGAACTCGTTTATACATTGAATATAATAGTGTGTTTTTTCTTGTTTTTTTTTTTCCCTACGAAGATTTTCATTACCATTTTGCTTGTGTGATTTGCAAGTATTAATAGTTCTTTTTCACAAAGACCTCTAAAATGTGAAGTATTAGTTCAAATTTTAATTATACATAGGGAGATTAAAATTAAAATTGTCCACTGATTTAGGAAGTCCTGTTTGAGATGTTGAAAAAATAGAACTTTTGCAGCATTATACAGCAGCTTGATTAATCAAAACTTGGTATTTTTTGCACCTGCTAATGTCGGAATTTCTGCAAATAAAAGCAGAAAGAATAAGCAAAGATTAATCTGATTTAAACAACTCTTAGATATTCACATACAAATTCTGCGGCTTAATCATAACTCCATATCTCTTTAATGGCTTTGCCATTAAAGTATGTTGTATTCCAGTCCTGGAATAATTTGCCTTATCCCTAAGCACCTTCCATCTTCCATAGGAGGTGAAACAAAACAGTTCTCAGTCTTCTCCTCTGCATATTCCGGAGTTGTTTGTACAGCAAACAGGAGTTTGTCTGTCACCAAAACAGATAAGGCTCTTGTTAAAATAGAAAATAGAAATATGATTTGAAGATAATATGTTGCATCCCTCAAAAATTGATATTATGACATTATAAAGACACTTAAACATTACTCACCAGACCTGAGACTCTTCCTATTCCCTTACTGCTTGAGGAAATATTTATTTATGTGCAGATAGTGAGACCAATGTAGCACTATGGAACTTAAGAGTTCTATAGCACTCTAAAACTTACAGGTATAATCATTATAGATCAGCATTACAGGAGAAAGAAGCACAGATTACCAGGTGATTGCACAAATCACCTTGACAGCCATTTCAGGCTATCTTCCCAGACTTCTGAATGCTCTTCCTTAGACCATCTCATTCTCTTTCTTTTAAGGAAACTTGTTTTTCTTGTCTTGGTATATTCCTATGTCTTACCGCATTGGTGTCTTTCTCAGACCCTCTCCTGACCACCTGTCTTTTATCTACCTCTTCATCCAAGGAGTTTTTCTTTTTCTTGTCTTATTTTCCCCTTTCTCTCTTCTTCCTCAACACCTTCAGCTTGAAGATTGTCAAGGACACCCCATTCTAAATTCTTTATCTTGTTCCTTTCTTAACTTAGGTTCTTGGCCCCACATCTGCTTCACACTTGGTTTTCCATCTATTCTTCTTGAATATTGATGCCAAGTGAATCCTAGTTATTTAATGGACCCAATTCTGAAACCCTCTCCTCATCCTGTACCCTACCCCTCTGGCTGTGCTGTTCTGTTGAAATCCTGCTGTTCCATTGCTGCATTATTTGTTCAGGTTCCCTCCTCACCCCCTGGCATTAAAACATTCTTCCTGCTACACAACTGCTCCTCCATCACCCCATGCCCAAGCACAGAGTGTACCTTCTTCTTGTCTGCTTGTCACCTGAGCTAGGTGGCTTTCTCCCACCAAGCTGACTGGGGTGCCAGCTCATGTCACAGGCTCAGATCAGCACCTGGGATGAATTGCACCACAGTGAAAAGCTGGTTCATGCCAAATAAGAACAAGAACATCAAGGGAGAAAAACCCACCAGCTAAAAATCTAACCTGCTAAGTATATCGATTTTTCTCCATGAAAATATTTGTTTTTATGTGAGAAAAAGTAAAAGAAAAATCTTTGGTACTAAGTTCTATCTGTACTATATTTGGGGGCCTTATTACCAAACCACTGGGACTCTAAAATCCAAAAAACTTCTTTTTCCCCACAGGCATTCATTATTTGTTTTTGGTTTTTTTCCTATTTGTTTGTTTAGTGTTTATTTTAGCATTGGTGTTTCCCAAGCCTCTTTCTTTGAAAATATTGGAATTTACCAAAATGTTTCATTCTGAGACAGATGCTTAGGATGAACTCTCTAAGCCCTTATTATCCAAATCTGGGGAGGTTACAAACAACATAAGTTAAGACTTTTGGATGGAAAGTATTAGGTAACTTTACATTTTCTGATATTGAAGCAAATTTCAGACTATGACCTGATTAATAGCTGTAGAGTTAATAAGTATGCAGAAGACATAAAAAGAATCGATCAGCTCTCTGTGGAGTCCTTTGAACGGCTTAGTAGCTTTGGCACAAATTTATAATATGCTGTTGCTTTTTAAAATGCAGTACACACAAGAGAAGACTGGAGAAATAATCCTGTTCCACTTATAATATTTTTTATTTTCTTTCTCTCTTTACATGGAAAAAGTCCAAGCTTAAAAAGTTGGCTGACTTGACATTCATATATGATTCCTAAACACCCAGCAATACTGAAACTCTGTTTTAAAAATTCAAAGCAGCCTGAAGTGACCAGATGAGTTTTACTTGTACAATAATCATAGAAACATAGAGTATCTCAAGTTGGAAGGGATACAGCCAGGATCATGGAGTCCAGCTAACTGTTCCTCAAATGACTACCTAAAACTAAACCATATGAGTAACAGAATCCTGAAGATGCTCCTTGAACTCTGACTAGCTCGTGCTGTGACTTCCCTGGAGACCCTGCTCCAGTGACTGACCAGCCTTTCAGTGAAAAACCATTTTCTCATGTCCAATCTGAGCATTCCCTGATACACCATCATTCTATTTCCAAATGCCCAAATAACTTCTGCTTAAAAATATATATATACATATGTATATATATATACATACTTGAATACCTAAAGATTTGGTCTCTAGGAAAAAAAAAATCTAACTGGAAAAGGTTTAACTTTTCAAACAAGTCATTCTCATCTGCTTCCTAATCTCCTATATGACAGCTGTGAAAGGTGGAATGTACATCCAAATTAGCTTAAACCTCTCCAGATGAAACATTAAAATATCTGACGGTCCTATCCTATGGTGTTCATTTTGAGTATTTCAAATATGGATATCTTTGAGTCTCCAAAGTACCTTGATTTTTCAAGAACTGCCTGTCTCCATTTTGAGCCTGTAATTCAGCTCCAAGCCATCTGGAATGAACACTCAGTATCACACCTAACAATTGCAGTGCACTCAGCTCTGTAAAGATGCTGTTTGACAACATACAGCGAATTGCCTGCTGAATTACTATGAGTTTCTACAATTCAATACTGTTGATGTTGACAAGCCACATAAATGTGGATATTCAAGTTCAAAACATTTTAGATTCCTTTACTTTAAAATTAAGTAGCTCTTGCTTAATGGCTTTAGTATCCCTTTGCTAAAAGGAATCTTCATGAAGATACAGGATCCATAAAAAATGCTACATTCTAACACATTTTTGCTACATTCTAACAAAACTACATTAAAGTATATTTTTTTTTTATTTTGAAGATATACTGGGAGTATAGATATAAACAGAAATTTACAATATTTCATAACAATCCGCCAACTGGTAGAAAACAAAGCTATAGTATCCAAACTCCCAAGCTCAGATAAGCTGTGCACATCCTGACAGGCTCATGTCTAATCTGTTCTTAGAAAACCTTCACCAAAGAAGACTACACAGCCTGCCTAAGTGGTCTAATCTGCCTCCTGTCTACACCATTCACAAGTCTAAAATAATGCCTGAATTAAGTCTGTAGTTTCTTCATGCTCCTATTCTGTCAGGATCATATAATGCATGAGATGTCTGCCTCCTCCCCACAAGTGGCCATACATTCCTGCCTCCCTTTGAGCCCTGACATTTATTTATGCCAATTCTGCAGTTTTTTGCTCTGACTATAAATCAGACTGATGAAATTGCATGTTTTTATTTAAAGACTATACTTTTTTTTTTTTTGAGTGCTTCATTTTGCAAGTCCAGTTTAGAGGTCAGCCCTGTGAAGAGCTAAATCAGCATAACTGAGAGGAGACAAATTTCCTAGGGGGAACTAGAATGAATGGCTAAATGTAGAGAAGATGAATCTTGTTTGGGCTGTTAAAAATGGCATAGTTAATGCTAAACCACAGTCTGCAGGTCATCCTCACAGGATCAACTCCTTACTTGCTTTCCTGTTCCCAGTGGGTTTCTGATCAGTAGTTGAGTCTAAAATAGAAAGTAGTCAGGAGGTCACACATAGATATCACAAAAGGTGTGGTTCCCAAACTATCTGCTTGTTCTGCTTTCCCTTACTTTTTTCCAACCTCATTTACTCCTTGCCCCCTTTTCTACTCGTCTTACCCCCTCCCTCAGATGAGTTCTGGTGTGCCTCCAGCCTCCCAGTGCTTTTATTATGCTCAGTAACCTGGTAAAATGTGCTTGCCCCTTCTGCTGGGATGATGGGCTGCCCTGGTTCAGCAAACTGTCAGATGAGCAGCAGCAGCTGAGTCTGTGCCATAGGTGGGGGCAGGAGAAGGAAACTGCACTGTCACTGTGTGTAGCTGTCCCATCAGAGGGGTTTTAAAGTCTCTTACACCATAGGAAATAGCAAGATATTATTCATTCCTTGTGCTAAATAAAGAATGTGCCAAGAACGGTGTCTTGTCTGCTTGGCTTTTCACAAGCAAAACCAGGATTTGTAAAGCTGTGGCTGCTGGGGTTGCGGTCTAGTTCAGTCATGCTCCGTTCTCATTTGTTTGACTAGATCCACTGGATTCAAGTAAACTCAGCACAGTTAATAAGTATTCATACCGGGGAAAAAAAATTCTCTCAAAAGGGTCATGATTTTAATCAATAAAATGAACTTCATTTTCCTTAAGTCTAACAGAAACAAACTGACTGCAAAACAGGCAAAAACAAAATACCGTCTGAGAAAAAACAGATCATAAGAAATATACAGCAGCATTTTGAAAAACAAAAAAATATGGACAAACCTTGCCTTTTTTCTTTCCCTGAAGGCAGTGACAGATTAGAATTTGAGCCCAAGTCTGTCCCTGAGATAAAGTTCAGCATACCCTCACTCTCTGCTCGGGGTCTTGGTAGGTGGGCAGCCTCTCTTGTCCTGTTAGACCTATTTAGAGAGAGGAGAACCAACACAAGTCATCAGGAAAGGACAGGTGCTGAGAAGAAAATGTCAGTCAGAGGGTTATTAAAGTGTGTTACTGTAAGAATGCCTCAGCAAGCTGTACCTGGGCATTGATGCTGGAGCTTTTATAAAATTTGTTGAGCTAAAAATCAAAGTAATTTGCAGAGACCAACACTGTAAATCCTCCTTTCCCCTGAATTCCATTTGAAGTGTTCTTTTCTTTACTAGTGCTCTAAAGATTTTTTTCATATATTCCTCAGCATCTGGAACATTAACCTCTGTCCAGGTGCTTAGATTATTTAATTTTAACCAAAACAAAACAAATGCATATACCAGAGGATACATATAATTTTATGTCAGATATAATCTTGCATGAATGATTAATGAAGTGCTCTTTTCCTCTTACTATTTAGCTCCATGTTGGCAGCCTCCACAGCAAAAGGTTATGTTCATTATTTATGTGGCTGATATTTCACATTTGTTTTCATGCTTGGGAAAAGTGGATTGTACATTTGAAAAACAATAGCTGGCCATAGTCACTGATTTACTATTTCTCCTCTTTGAAGATTTTGTTAAAATTAGATTGGTATTATGGCTTGCTTATCCTATAGAATTATTGCCTTAAATAAGACCAATAAGTGTATATAAGACTTATATACAATAACATTTTAAAAAGTATAGCTTGTTGAAATATTCATAGTGTAGATATTTTTGCTGAATTTTCAAAAAAAGGAATCTGTACTTACATTGTATTTTTCTGTGGTAGTATTGCATTTTGTAGTAAGAAAAAAAATCTGTTTCAAATCCAGTTGAATATTCTATAGTATTATTTCTAGCTGGATTTGTACTGAAACAAACACAATTTTTTTTGTAGTGAAGAATTTCTCATTTAACATCCCTCTGTCAGCTTATAACTTTCAGAAAAAAGCCCACTTCTGCTTATGATTCATATTGTTCTGACTAAATCCAAAGTTTGAATTTTACCCTTAAAGCAACAAATTTTTCCAATGCCTTAACATTATTATATGTCTTAAAGCTTTAATCAATGCAAGAACATTCTTTCTAATAAATATTCTTTTTTTTAATGACTATCCATAAATTTTGGGGATTTGTACCTCAGTACAAATGTGTGCCACTGTCACTTTTTCAAACTACTGTTCATGGTATATCTGAAGAGAAATGTTGCTTCCAGTGTTGCAGAATAGTAGGGTCCCTTCTTAGTTGATGCAATAGGGCTGTTAAAACAAGCACAGAAGTCAACAGTAGTAATTGAGATTGCTTGCTCATAAAAGCGGATTCCTAGTTAATCTGCACAACCAAAGAATATTGGTATATTGTTTCTTATCTAACATTTCATACTGTAAAATACCAATCATGTGACAGTATGAATTTCCTTAGATATTGAACATATATACGACACATGCATTTTCTTATTTAAGTCTTATTAAGTTTTCTGAAGTCTGAGTGTGTATCCGCATACAAAGGGCTGGCTGAAATTTTTTTTTTCTTTATTTTGCTGTCTAAACTGATTGGGTTCTTCTTAATGCAGGACCAGCTTTATGCAAAGTTCAAGGTAGCAGCTATAATTTGTAGAGGGACTGTAGAATTATATTCTATTTATTTTTCTTTTTTTTTTTTTTAATCTGTATCTGGAAGAACTCTTTGAACCTTCCTTATTAAGTCTAATCAATTGCTAATTATTCTGAGCCTGAAAAAAGAACAATAACAAAATATTTGTCATTTTCAGCCCCCAGCATGATATACAGCAGTTATTGTTTTGGGTACAGTGAACACTTTTAAAAGCTGATTCATGCAGTGTTTAGCATATCTTTTTTAGGCTGCTCTTTTTAATGGCAATTAGATTGAACCAGAAAATTTAACAGCAATAGCTAAGTGTAAGAAAGGATTTATGTGTATTATTTGTATCTTATGTCAACATGTCATTACACATGTATGAAAAGAGAGAAGAGAATGAAGGTTAAAGAGAAGCATGATTTATAATTGCCTACTGAATTTTAGTAAGAAATAAGATGAGAAAACTAAATAAACTAGAAAGCTACACCACCACAGAGAGTCTTCAATAATTTATGTACTCATGAAGACTGACAAAAAGTGTGCTGTTTATAATTTTAACAGAGGTTGATCCTTGTTATTTTAAACTGAAAGCCAAAAGGAGATCTGAATAGAAAACAACAACAACAAAAAAATGTAATGAAAGCAGAAGGCATTGAAACATGATTGGAAATTGTAGAAAAGACAGTCAATATCATACTATTTATTCCATTTTAGTTTAATCCTCCTTATAATAACACAGAAAAGTTCTTACTTACAAAGGAGTCCATTTTGCATTACCCATTACAAGATCTGCAATGAGACTCTTCTATACTAGATGAAAGGAGAAGACCTATCAGTGATTACAATCCATCTTCACAAAGTTCTTGGTCTGTTTCTTCTGTATTTAACTCAGAGAAGTGTCCTTTTCCTGCACACAGTTGTTGAGAAAGTCATAGCAGAGTCTACTTTACCAGCAGTGGGGCTGGGATAAAATTCTGATGAAATGTACCCTGTAACTTGTCAGATACTCTCTCTGATATAAGAATTTTCAAAGCTGTGTCAAGATAAAGACCCATGTAGAGAAAGATACAGTTTTTAAAGGTAAAGAATTTAATTTGGATCAAGTGCATGCTTGAATTTACTCATTCAAATTGGTTGATATCCTTGGTCATTACAAATATTTTACAATATAGATGAAATTAAACAAACAAAAAGACAAACAAACAAACAAAAAAGAAAACCCTCACAGTAGCCTGAAAATTAGGAGTACAAGTAAGAATATATACAAAATTAAGAAATCTTAGAGTTTTTTCTGGTTCTGGTCATTAGTTATACCCACTCCAGAGTTTCACAAATAACTTATTATTTTATTTTCTTAAAATTTTAGGTATACTGTATATAACATCACAAATGTACTAATGTACCAGCTTCTGAACTCAGTATTTCTCATTCAAACCAATACAAGACTTTAGAATTTAGTCTACGTTTAATAAAAAAAAAAAAAATAACAGAACAACTTTGAAGTGGTATTTATTTTGTTAGATGTAGACATTTTGTTAGGAAATGGATAAATCACATTATAAACACCAAAACTTTGCAACTTCTCTCTGGGAATTCTCATCATAATCTGTGATGACCATACTGCATGTGTTAGTTTTAGAATATGCATATACTTTGGGTTTTCAAAAAAACAATACTTAGCGTAGAAACACTAATTATTTTTTTATTGATGAACTGATGACTACCCAGTGGATTTTGGATCTTCTGATAAAATGTATTGGTTGGATTACTTCAGAGTTCAGAAGGCTGTGAGAATGCCAAAAAACCACAAATTTAAAGGTCATAAAATGATGTAAAAGTGGCTGAAATAATTTTATATATATATATATATAATAAATAAAAAAAACTAGAAGTCACATTAAAAGAACAAAATATGATGTCATTTGTGCAAGAGAGACATATGAATTACACCTTTTAATTCAAATTGCATAAATATTGCGATAAAAGATTTGCTTGTCCAAGTACAGACTGTGGAACATGGGATATATTTTTTGTCTCGTACATCAAATTTTGACTTCAGGTTTAGATTCCTCGTAGACTGTAGACTCAATACAGACCAGACAGATAAAACTTTCTGAGAGTATTTCTTTATAATCCGTGGCAGAATCACCCACTGGCAGTTGAGGGTTTTGACTGTGGATAGAGAGTGCTGCAGGGATATGAAGTCCAGCAGCTTCTAAGAATGTGTCTGTGTGAAGACTTCAGTACAAAACCTCAAGAAAATATTTGAGGGAGGCATTTTTCTGTACAGATTCCAGCAAACAGAAAGATATTCACTGGTACTCAGAGGGCTGAAGGCAACACGAATGGGAGTGACAGCGAACTGGCAGAGTTCACAGCTCTTCAGAAAAGAGCCCAGAGTACAGAATAGCAAACAACAAATGAGCAGGCAGTGAGCAAACACTGAGGTTTGAAAAGTAAGCTTAAGGGGAAAGGAGGTAGGTGGAACAGGCAGCTTTCAACAAGTAAATTTAAAAGTATAGGTTCAAATTGTTCTGCTCTTATAAAAATAGAGCAAGGGACCAGTACGGCTAAATCCAAGGCTGTTTAATGACTTCCAGACAAGCAGAAAAATTAAGGAAAGGGAAAAATAGACTGGATTGCCACGAACAAAATGTAGGACCAAAGCAAAGACCACAGAGACACTGTGCACAGAGCTAGGAATAACACAAAAGCCCCTCTCTCTCTCAGGTAAAAGAAAAAGTTATTAAGTGTATTTCTAATAAAGTTGACAAGCAAAAGCTGAACTTAAAAGGAAGAGAAAATTTACTAGTAGATAGCTCTTGGAAGTCCAAGGAGTGTAATATTTTCACAAATATATTGACTAATAGGATGTCAGTCTGATAACAGAAAAGTGATTTATTTAATTTTGTCCTTGCAGAAAAGTGGGGCCTATAAAAAATGGAAATCCTTTAGTGAAGTTCACCACATGATGTTTTAAAAAATGAGGATTTTTCCCATAAAATCTTAATAAAGTTACAATAAATATATAAGCACATTTAGATATTTCTTTTTGCCTTTGATTGAAGAATATAAAGTAAATACTTTGAAAATATAATGTTAAAAAATTCTTTCTAAATTCATGTAATGTTTTTTAAAAATCTACATAAAATTAATTTAAGTATCATTTACATAATTTCAGAAGTTGCCTATTTTAAATTGAGGGCATAGTATAAATGTTCATTTGCTTTGTCACACATATATGGATGTCTGTGAATATGCAACTGAAGTGAACTGGATTCCTCCAAAACACCTGAAATGAAATTGGAAACTTCTGTCTCCTTTAATTAAGCTGATCCTATCAAACAAGCTAGACATAGAATTGGATGCATTGGCATGAAGTTCTGTGGTGCTTGTGTATACTTGTTAAGCATTACTGGGACATAGTAATATGAAATATTGATTTATTTTTTTTTTCCTTAGGAATAGCTGCAACACCACTTTTCCTGTCTAGGATCAAAGATACCTGCTTTCATGTGGGACTTGTCTAAAAGAATATAGTTCCAAATTCAGGTGGCTTGTAATAGGTTTCGCAAGAAAATCACTCAATCTCCTTTTTTATCTGAATCAGATTTGCATCCCATTCTCCAGAGATGAGATGCAGGTAATTTAAATCAAGGTTTTTCAGACTTTAGATCTGTATTGCACCATGTAATTAATTTGTTGTAGATGCAGTCAAAGTCCAGAGACATCAAAATCTCACAGAGTTCTCCCACTCTTTTTCAGCCTGATTTCTAAAGTAATTTCTAAAGTATCTTGATTTCTTTGATGACATAAAGTACAAGTCAGAATAATAAGTTGAGACAATGTATTGGTGGCAGCAGAAAATTTCTTTCATTCATCTGAAAGACAACTCTGTTTGAGGTAACTTGTTGGAGGTATACTTTTTTATAATATTTTCCTTTAACTTTATAATCATTGTAGGAGAGATTACAGGAATCATTAGGAAAAACAAGCAAGGAAACAAAAGTGGAATGCCTTTTTAGAATGAATTTGTCAGTTGCATACTCATTAACATTCTGTATTTACCACTACCTCCTGGTCAAACTCGTAAAAAACATTAAAATTAATCATGAAATTAAATGAAAATGTAAAAATTCACAGTGACATGTGAAACACAGATTGTTCTGTATTGTGGTTGTATCACAAGGACTAGCAGGGGAAAATGGAGCAGAAAAGTAAGGTAAATCCCATGAGGAAATATCTGACTTTCCTTTTCAGTCTGTTCACTTGTTAGAACTTATTTAATTTGCTAAATACAAATGAGATTTAAATTATATTACTTATAGCATAAAGCAATAAGCATTTATTTTAGTTTGGAAAAGGGTAAACCATATTTAGCTGCCTGATTAGGACTGCATTATCTCATTTTTTGGCAAGTATTGACTAAAGGAAGAATTTTGTCTTTTTCCATTCTTTTACAACACTCTTCTCCTCTGACAGGAACACAGATAAAAGGATATTAAACTTTTAATCTTTTATTTAAAGTCCACTGCATGGTCAAAATGCTGTCTGTGGGGCAGAGCATACATTTCAGTTTTCTAGTTGCATCTGGAAAAATACCCATCGATTTGTTTGGCAATTGAGTTTCTACAAGATGCCTACAATTACACAAACAAATCCTTTTCTGCAACTGTTGGTATTCTGGATTCATAGCTTACTCATAGAAATTATTTGGGCAGGTTTTACTTCTATATGGAATACAAAGCAATAAAATAGTTGTAATAAGGAATCACTGATTCTGAAGCAAATTGCATTTTTCTTCCTGTGAAAGCAACCAGAGCAAACAATGCATTGCAGAGATTATTGCAAATCCTTGATTTCTACTAAGACCACGAGCAACAATTGGTGCTCTCTATGAATAGTGATCTCTACTACTCTGATCAATATCTTTTTATTATTATTAATCATTGAGGGAATGGAAATCCAAAGCTTTTAAGTATTCTGGTTTTTTGTAAGGTTTTGTAATTGTAATTACCTCTAGCCATCTGACCTCCCCAAACCATAAGGAAGAGTTTTATCATATTTTGTGTTTAAATACAGATAGATTATCCAGTCACATTTAGTAGGAAAACAGTTTTCAAAATTTTCCACATTAAATAATTAGCAGTTGTCAATCATATCAGAATGTGACACTTAAAATAAATTGTGTTGGGTTCTACATCCCAAGAGTTGTATTTGCTAGTATGCTTGTTTTATGGGTGTATTGAATTTTAGGTGTTGTGAGATCTGTTGGATAAATTAAAACCCCTCATCTTAGACAGGCATGAAACCAGACAATACTGAATAAGGCGTAAATTAAGGGGTCAAATGTTACTTATGCTAGTCTGTCTATCAGTCTCTAAAAGGAGAAAGCAGTTCCTTATTTGATTTGAAATTATGCTAAAGCAGCATGGAAAAGGTTAAAAAGACAAGTTTTCTATCCTAAAATGTTATTGGAAATAGTTCACCTGTTGGTAGAACATGTGCTTGCTACTAAAACACCAGAAACTAAAATAGAATTACCAAACAAAACCTACCAACCAAAAGCACAAACGAACCAACAAAAGCCAAACAAAGGGTGGGGGGAGGCAGGTGGAAATAATCAACAGAACACCAAAGTCCTGGACCTTGCACTAGAGAATCTTGATTTCCACACATTTTACTGAGGGCTCCAATATCCCCACTATTATAAAGCCTAGAGTGCCATAGATAGTGGGTTCAGCCTAGTCAGTTTCTATTTTCATAGTTTTCCCTTCTGCCGCTTTAAAGAAGACCGTGCATGGAGTGTTTATAAACAACAACACTAATTACTAAATTGAAATTAAAGAACAGATCTCCCCAGTATATTTTATATCTGGCCAAAGCTTGTAACATCTCGAAAATGATCTTACAAACCCATGCCCTACCCTAGAGATTGTGTAATATGCATCTGTGCAAACCTTTAACAAGGTTTCAGAGTCAGGAGACTATAGACACTGAATCAAATTTCTGTGTGTTGTCCCTGGGGTCAGTGACAAATCAGCAGCTGTTTGTTTCCATCGATATAGTCAGTCTGTGGCTGATGCAAAAAAAGGCAAGTTTGAATTCTTGTGACTCAGCTCAGGCAAGACAGTGGGGTGGGTGGGTGACTGGGTTTACAGATTTTAGACCAGGTGTGTTGTTGTCAGATAAGCAGAATGGAAAATGCTGATGCTTAATTGCTGTGTACTTGCATTGAGAGGGATGATACAGTAAAACGAGGAACAAAAGACTTACAAGGTAAGTAATTCTATTTAAAATTGTTGTATAATATAGCAACATTGTCTTGAGATTAGAAAGTTTGTAAAATAGGCTAGATTTGTGCTTTCTTATGAAAGCTTGCTTTTAGCTTCTGCAGCAACTAATTTGTATACCCTTTTCTGCAGTGTGATTTTATTTCTAAAGGTGTCCAGGTAAAGACAAATGCAGTAAAAATTTTCACTGGTAATGGTAATGAAATTCATTGATATCTCCTCTTTCTTCTGTGGGAAGTGAAACAGTGGGAGCTTTCAAAAACCCGGTTTAGTCTACCGATTCTCAAGGGCCACCTCCAGCTTTAATAATTTATATCAGTGTAAAGAGTAGCCTGTTGGAGTCAAAGTACTTTACTTTCCATCCTTTTCCTTGTCCTTTGAGCAGCTGCCTGCTGGGAGCTGTCAGGAGGGGTGTTTGTTCCCTGAGACTCTTCTGTAGCAGTGACCTTTATGCATGGAGAGCCCAAAGTGATTCTAGTAATACTAAAATACTCCAACGAAGGAAATAATATTATAAATAGTCTTCTGCTGATATTTATCATAGCTCAGCTGCAACACATTCAAAAATTATGCACATAATGCATTTCTTAAATATGCCATTTCACATTACAAATATCTTAGTGCAAAGGTTTGGTTTTTAGAAACAGCCTCCTCCATAAAACCAGTCTAAAACCTCTTGAACTAGATGGCTTGAAAGACTTGAAATGAAAAGTTCAATGAGCTGCAGATCAGGTTATGAATTTCACCCTGCTTTCCACTGTTGGCTAGCATTTGGTCTACCTGCAGGTCTACAAGCCATAGGTTTGCAAACATTTGTGTGTAAACCAGAGGCATTTCTGACTTGAACAGATCACTCTCACTGTGAATCTAACAAAGTTTAAAGATCTATAAAGAAAGATATTTTCTTAAGTAATTAAGTATTTTTTAAAAATTTAGAAAGCAATTGCATAGGTCATCACATTGAACAGATTGGCTTGGCAAAAAAATTTCTGTGTCTGCCATAAATTATATATTTTATCATATTTCCACAATTTAAAACAATGCATAATGTTGTGTAAAAAACCAAAACTGAATAGTGAGTCCAAGACTGAGAAGTTCTAAATACAAATGCTGCTGACATACAGCTCAGTTTTAACTGACTCACACTGTCCTAGATCTAGTCACAATTTATAGAGGAAAAGACAGTTTGCCAAGATCTAATAAATAATAAAGATAATAGAAGTCCAAATGCATCTCTTAAATTAACAGGCAGTGTATTTTTTGAACCGTTATTATTGTGTGTTCTCATTAGGATTTGCCCCATAATATTCAGAAAATGGCATTCATAACTTGCTTTAGCTTCAAAATGATCTCACAAATGCATGATTTCACACAGGCTGTGCTTTGGCAGCCTTGTCTCAAAGAGACAAAGGCACAGATAACAGAAGCAGCAGTCCCATCTGAAAGAAATGTTTTTATCTTACCATACAGAGGTGGAAGAGCTCAGTGTTGCTTAGATATTATGGGAACACTTAAGAGAAAAGAATAAATCTTTAATTACTTAACCTTATGTGGCATGTACAGGTGTGGTGCAATCTGTATTTCCAGTTGGTTTCTTTATTAATATCAATGCTCATCAAAGTTCCAGTGCCTGTAAGAGCATCCTGAACATGTTACTGACAATACATTTTCTTTTCCCTATCCCTCTGATAAACCTCATGACCCATATGGTGGATAAGAAAGGAATTTATTGCACAATTAAAAAATCCATGGTTAATGTCTAACCTTCCACATTCTTTAAAACATAAGTGTATCTCAAAGGCATTTCAACACTCATTGTTTTTTTAACTTTCACAACAAAAGCTAGAACAGCAGCTAAGCAAACTCAGAAAGCAAAAAGTCTGACTAGAGGGCAAGCTGGAACGTGGGAAGATATTTACCCAGCCATATCTAATGAACCCAGAAGGGCCATCCTAAAATTCAGCTCCTGACACTTGAAAGATTGGCCCTGGGTCATTTTTGAGGACGGTCAGCAATGTGCTGCTTGAGTCAGCTCTGTGCTGTTGCAGCAATGAAGGCTAAACTCTATTACCGAGTTATTTGAAGTCATTTAAGTAAAGTGTCCACGTCCCTCATGTTGGTGCTACTGAGACTTCACCTGGAGAAAGGTGTCCAGTTTTAGGCCCCCAATACATGAAAGATGTTGACATGGTAGAGCAAGTCCAGAGGATGGCAACCAAAACGCTAAAGGGGATGAAGCACACGAGTTGTATGGAAAGTCTGATAGAAAGAAAGGTGGAGCCAGGCTCCTCTGAAAGATGCAAAACAAAAGGGCATGAGTTATCATAATTGATATTACAGGTAAATACTGTGAAAACCATTTTTTGATCCTTTCACAGTAACAAGGGTCAAGCCCATTGAGATACTGCCCCGGGAAGATGAGAGAGGATCCTTCTCTGATGATATTTAAAACTTGACACCATATTACCCTCAATAATATGATCTAAATAAATTCAAAGTAAGATCTAAATCTAACAGTGGCCCTGCTTTGAGCAGGGAGTCAAACCAGGTGACCTCCATAAGTCTTTTTAAATCTAAGCTGTTTTATGATTCCAGTAAAAACCTGCACACTTCCCAACTTCATAATCTTTCCCTACCAGCACACTCCAATTTTTCTTCTGTGTTGAGTTACAAAAGAGCTCTTTATTTTCTACTCCAATAACTCATAGCAATCACAAGTTTTTAATTTTGTCTCTGAAAAAAAGATCCACAAATCACTTTCTTCACTACCCATGGATTTACTAAAATATATACAAATTTGAAATTCTCAGTCATCGTGTCAATGAAAATGTCTACAAGCTATATTCAATTTGTTTCCAGGTAGTCTCTTTGATTCCAGACAAACCAGCTACCCAGGCTGCCTTTTTGACCTAATTATGTGCTCTAAAATCCAGAGTGCATTTTTTTCTAAAGCACACTTGATGTGATATGGATTTGTTATCCGCTCCACATACAGAACAGCAGGAAATCAATGGACACACAACTTATTCATCTTCCAAGAGCTGATAATAAAAAAAGTAGTCAAAGTACTGACTGTACATTCATATTTACTCTCCAAAATGTGGTATGTACAGTGTGGAAGATTGATAGAAGGGGAATGGAAGTTGTCTGTGCATTTTGAAGGCAAATCATCTGCTATATAAATAATTTAAACATTCTCAAAGTCAATGGAGCTATGAAACTTTACAGCAGCTACAAACCTGTCCCTTACAAGTCTTCATCTTCCACATTCTAGTTAGCTTTTGAACCAAAAGACTTTCATAATCTCCTTTAGAGCTCAGCCAAAGCTCACCAAGGTCAATGAAAATGTTCCCAGCAACATTTGAGGGAATTTTGATCATCGCTATTACAATTTAAGTTGTTTGTGTTGCAATGTCTACCTTAGTCTTGTCAAAATGACTTTATTTATCTGTGGGAAAAAACCTGAGAAACCCTGGGATATGTAGAGAGATTATTTGAATATATATTAATGAAACAAACTAATGTTAAGATTGCTTCAAATAACATTGCAATCCAAAGAAGGAAATGCTATTTGCCAAGTTTGATACCTTCTGGGCAACATTTTTATCAAAGATACCTTTTTTCCACTTTTGGCTACGCTATGCCAATGTCTTATTCTTTCTCTCTCCCCTCACTCCCTTTTTAAGGTTTGCATACACACACACATAGACCATTCAATCTCAGTTTGTTCAATGAAGTTCTTATGGATAAACCAGAAAAGTTGTGCATTGGTGGCTGAGAGACAGTTCAAGTGTCTCACTCAAAGCAGTGTCTCAGAGAGGGATAAAATGTTCTGTTACATAAACCAGAATATTTTGTATATGGATAATAGAAGAAATGCCATCAAAAATCTGTATCTCCTTTGTTCTGCTGCAGCAGACAGATCTAAAAACCTATCTCATTCTTTTATTTGTTTCCCTAGAGAGTCAAACTCGAACAGCTTCCCACATAGCCATAAGAGAAGAAAGAATTGGATTGGAGAAGAAGGAGTGTTTTGGGGTTTTTTTTCAAGACCAATTACCCTTTTGATCATATTTTAAAATATTAAGTAATAGAACTGCCACATTTGGACATGGTGCCACATAGAAGCTGCTCAAACAGACCCTTACTTGTTACTAAAATATAAACATCTGACACTAGTTTCAGATTAAGTATCTGAGTAATGAAAGAATTAGAATTAATGCTCAATTGCTCTGCTGTGCTGATATGTAACTATTAAGAGAATAATAGTCACTTAAAACAGCATGAAGGGAAATCCAACACTTGTTTTAAAAAATATTTTTACTACCCAGTTCTGTATCATTATTCATGCAAATTTTACATAAATAAAGGCATTTTTAAAACTTCAAAAGACTGCTTTTGAACAATTTTGTATTGGAATAAAGAAGCAATTTTGTCCTAGAATGGTTTTAGATATTGGAATGATTTCAAAGTTGTTTTTTTCTTTTAAAAAAGAAGACCTTTTTAGGCATAATACAAAAAGAAAAGTTGAGGTTTTAAATTTCAGTGGGACTGTTCTCAAGGACTGATGTCTGCAATATTGGGGTGACAGTTTATTAGTCCCTGATGTAGAGCTGTGAAAGAAGAATTTTGGCTGCTAGACTTCTTCCTGCTAGTAAAATTCCACAGCAATAGATAATAGGCATTTTTTTATCATTATTAACATTTTTAGCCATTTGTGTTTCCCATATTTCTGTGGTATTGCACCACAATCTTGAATTATGATGCAGTCTTCAATGAACACCTATTTTCATGCATATTATTAGACTTCTTGCTCTAATATGGATAAGTATTTAAATAATAAATTAAAATAACAAAAAAATCAAAGGAAGTAACAGTTTTAGCTTTTTATTTTTTTTTAAATCGTCTTTTAAATTTTTCAGGTAGTACACAGATCCATCAGGTATAATTTCAGCTAGAATTTGTTTACAGAGATTATTGTAGGGGCATTTGATACAGTCTGTTGTCAGTATTTGGTACTGACAGTGGAAGAAGAGGTTTGTTTTAACTGACTTGATCTTTTTGTTAGGGGAGTTCAATATCCTGAGTTTGTAGGGATTGAACTGTGGTTATAATGGTTTTCTTTTTCAGCAGATTAGGATAAATTGAGATAGATTCCCTTTAAAAGGCTTTAAACTCAGTTTTCTCTGCTAGAAGAACAGAAAAAATGAGAAGATGTTGAGTGAGTGGTGTTTCAATGGATAATATTTTAGGTTTATAAATGAAAAAATAAGGAAACTCAGTGTTTTCCAGCTGTGGCAAAGCTTGCCTCATGAAGAAGCACAGCAACAAACAGAGTTACAGGTCTGATTTGTGCACATTGATCCAGAGAAAGATTTGAATCCAACTATTAAAACTAATGCCAGCTGCCTGCAGCACCCCTGGGACATATATGCCAGATGGAGTTTGCCAGAACAGTATAACCATGTCCCATCCCTGCCAATATGTTCCTTTACACCAGTGGGACTTGGGGAAAGCACTTGAGCTAACTATGACACAGGGGGACTCCTTGACTGGGGCTTTCCATTTTCTTTGTCCAGAAGACGCAATGGAAAAATAAGAGAGAGGGGAAAAAACCAAACAGTGACTCCATCTTATCAGTTATTGTAGCTTTTCAGTATGTTTTCTTTGTGTTGCTTGTTTTACCATTATGAGCTCAGTAACACAGCCTGTTATTTGATTGCTGCTTAAATCCTTTATGAGTGATTTTTCTGAGGATGGTTTTCAGAATTCCAAAATGGTTGCACTTGACATGAACTTGATTTCCAATTCATCAGGTGGTGGGTTGTATACATCCACTGCTAAATATGACCATTCTCTGCTCATTTCCACTTGTATGAACTGCATTAATTCTGTTTTAAAGGCAGTGGAGCTCTTCTGCAGGCCGAAGAGCCAGGGACATCCAAGTCTCTTTAATCTCTTAACCAGTAATGGGCTAGGACCATGCTGGTGGTCATGTCATCTGATTTAACAGAGTCAGCTGTTAACACAGCCAGACCTAAATCAGTGGTTTAAATGCTTCAAACAAGCTTTTTTCTACTCTGTCCTTCTGGGACCTTGGCTTTCCCTATTTCGAGAAGGGCTTTTCTAAGTTTGCAGCTATTTAAAAAGCACAGATGTTGTTTCTTCTTTTCCCTGTCACTGGTGCATGGAAAGTGGAAATCTAACAGTGAGTTATTATGCTAAAAAATTCTGCTGTCTCTCAGGCGCACATCACAAAAAGAGTAATTTTATATGGATTTTCCTGTTTGTTATCAGAGGCAAAATAAGACTCTGATATTCAGGTATATAAGTGTGTTTTTTTAAATTTCCTCTTCTTTTGTTTATTGTGTACAGGGAGAAAGAAGGATGGTTACAATACTTTACAGCTATCAGAAAAGATATGTTATGGTGCCCTGATTGTAAACCAGTAATTTAAAGAAATCGATAAATTTGCTTTTGAATAGGGAATTTATGTGGCTTGGGAATTAAATGTACACAGGTGGCATGATGCTTTGTACTACAATACAGAGCATCATATCACCTGCGGTACAGTTAACATCACTAGCCATTTTCACATCACTTAGGATATCTGTGGTCCACACAGATATCACAGACAAAACTGTGTTTTTACATTTTCCTAAATTTACTGTGTTGCTGATATGTCACCTACTTTTAACACATACATACTTACAATACACATATTTTGTATTTTCCATGTTTTTTTTCCATTTTCTGGGGCCCTTCAGAAATTATCCCAGAAAACTGGGAGCTGTTTATAACACACCTATGCGCATGTGATGAAATAACAGGGCTTCTAAGAGGTAGGTTTGTGCAGGGGGTTAGAACAGCAAACAGCAGTGAATTTCCAGTGAGTCTGTCCAACACAAGAACTGTTGCCTGGTGAACCTCCCTGCACCCTGTGATACAGTGAGCAGGGTTGAAGCCATGAAGAACAGAGGCTGCTGCAAGGAGAACATATTCCCACTGCTCAGTTCATGGTGAAAACAAAACTGGGAGCGACTGGCTCAGAGCAGTACACAGGACATACATACTACAATCCTGGAGCTCTGCATCCACTGACCTCCAAGTAGTAAGGAATTGCCATAGGTGGTGCGTTTATGTGTTTACTTACTCCTGTGCATTTTCCTATTGGTGTGAAAGGCTCTGGTGAAGTTCTACTGTCCCAAATAAGCCCAGCTGCTGTTTCAAGGCAAGAGGCTGCATAACGCACTCGCTCCCTGCTGCAGGCTCCTTTTAGCTGATTAGTCATTACTGCAAACACTATTCAGTTGCACAGCTAGTGTCTCTCACCCCAGTATAATGAACTTTCCTTCCTTCTTGTAAAGGAAATTGAGTGATCCCAGTGTCAAATACTACAGTCTATTGTGGGGAGCAAATTTTGCTCAGTTGTTTTTGGGTTTCTTCCTTCCCTGCCCTCCTTGCCCTTGAATTGTAAGCTACTGGTGAGCGATCTGGACTGTCTGGCTCTCTGCAGGCTATTTCCTTTTGCTTCACTTTTCATTTTGAAAAATATGCAAACTTCCATCTGTTTCTTGAATACAATACTTCTGAGATCTATGTATGCATAAGCTTTTTGTGCTGAAGAGGCAGGTTTCTTAGGACTGTATTATTTTACATGAATGCTTTTTGACATTGGTTTTGTGCTTTCACATACTCATCCTACCTGCATATTGTATTTTAGGTGCCACTCAGAGTGACCATTAAACTTCTATAGTGCTTGCAATGCAATTGGGCACCAATGTTAAGTACAAGCAATGGCAAAGCTGATCAACAGTAAAATCCCAGGTTTCTGTTTTTAGCCAGGGTGTATGTGCTTCTGCTGTACAGCAGATGTTTCTGCCTTTGAGGCAATTTCAATGCTGAGCTATTTTAAAGACAGATTATTCTACATGAACAAGTAAATTCATAATTAATTCTGCTTTCAACTTTTAAAGATTTTTTCTTTTTTTTTTTTGCTACTGAGAGAAAAAATGGAACTGCCTAAAATGAAAGCTCTGAGAGTTTATATAATACTTTTCCATCAGATGGTGTTCCAGTGACAAAGGAAAATTCGTTCTGACCAGGGATGGCTTTGGTTCATACCTATCACTGAGAGGTAGGATGTGAGTCAGATAACTAAAGGCTGTCATTATATAACTGAAGAGATGCATGCAAACCAAATCCTATTAGAGCATATTGCCTCAAAATACTTTCCTCTCTCTAAGACAGGTGATCTTGAAAGCACTTTTTTGCCTCCTTTTTTTCCCATAAAAACTGCATTTAATAATTAAACCTGGGACAAAATTCATTTAGTTTGGAGACCCCAACTATGCATCCCCTCCTCAGAACTGTCTGCCAAATTTACTGCATTTCTGGATACCTTCTTTAGGGTAAGAGAGGTCATTTTCCTGAGCAAAAAATAAACAGTGTTAACATTGTTTATTTATAAAGTTTATTTCTAATGTTTATTTATTTCTAATGTTTTTATTTATAATGTTTATTTATGTTTGTTGGTTTATTTATTTCTACATTATTTTGTGCACTGGTAAGTTTTTTTGAGGAATATTTTTATGTCTTCTTGTGATGTAAATGCAAGGTGCTGAGGTGATTTGTGATGGCACTTCCATGTTCTGGCCTCCTGAAAGGAATTTGGGGAAAATTGGAATTACTAAAGGTGCTTTCAGTGCTGTTTCCTTGCTGCAAAATGAGAGAGGAGTTGATCCAAATAAAACTCTCTAGTATTTAGGCAGTCCTAGATACCAGTCACTAAACCTAGTCACCGAGATAGCAAAGGCTTAAACCTCAGTAAATCTGGATGTTTCAGTGGATTATATTTTAGGTTCCATACAGGGAAAAACCACAAAGGAAAGTGCAGACTGAGCTACTCTTTCAGTAAAAACTGCTGAGATTCATCAACAGCATGTGAGCTGAGATGTCTCTATGGCTCCGTTCAGGGCTGTACACCAGGAGTGGTTCAGCTGCCCTGGAAGGGCTCAGGCAGATGTGGGGCCAGCTGCCCTCTGCATGCTACCTTAGTGACTCAACCACATCTCTCTCCCAGAGGATGTGACCCATAGGTCTTAGCTTATGTGTCTGAGTGGAGCAGAAGAATACTACACAAATATTCCTTTGATGTGAGATGCTCTGTTCACATTCTTACAACTCTTGCAGCTTTGACTTTGCCTTTTTATTTACCTTTTCAATGGCTGTAGTTTTTTTGAAGGTTTTTTATGTGTGTGTGTATGTGTTTTCAAAATGGTGTTTATATATTTGCTTTCCTTTCAATGGTTGTTGGTGTTCAGACTGTAGTGTTTTGGAAAAAAATATAATGTAAAAGTTATCAGAAAACATTTAATTTGATGACTGCGATCTTGTACATACATCTCTGAATGGGGCAAAGTATGTTTTGGGTCTTGGAATTGCTTCTTTTTTCATCACATTGATGGAAGCCTCTGGTGTTGTACAGTGCTAGCAATCAACCCTTAGGGAAGAAAGGAAAAATCATTAATTCTGACAGCAGAAGCAGTGGCTCTGAACGGCCTTATGGATTTCAATTTCTTTTTCTTATTCCAATGTCTATATTTTGAAGTTCATATGCAGTTTCAGACAATACAGCAACATCTTCCAAACATCTCTCTCCTGCTAAAACTTTCTTTGGTTAATATAATATTTTAAATTTTTATAGTCTTCCAAGATTTCTATCTTCCGTATGGGAGGCAAAGTATGTCATTTCTGGGCATTTTGGTTCCTGTCCTTTTATGTAGGTACAGATTCTTTTTTCAAATAGTTATATACTTATCTTCCATAAATACTAAGGCAGTGTTGGTTCTAACAGTCAAAAAAAAATTATGCCAACTCATTTAAGACACAACATTGGAATTTTGGTGCCACTGTTTTCCTCCTGAGTGTCACTCATCTTGTAGAATAGAAATTAGCATGTAAGGGGAAGATAGGGGTGGTGAAATAATGAAGCAGGATTGGTTTTGGAAAACAAATACTGTGTGTCACTTGGCTAAAACAGGAAGTGAAAATCAATCATATTTTATTAAATACACATGGAAGAGAACAACTCGCAAATGCCATGTTCGCATAACCCCAAGTCAATGAATGACTCAGTGTCAAAGACTGCTTTTCATTTTAAAAACTGGTATTTCAGACACAGGCTAATTCCTGGAGGCACCCATTCATGCTAATGAAACTTGTAGATCACAATAAATGGATTTTAGTCCTTAAGAGGAGAGAAAGATAAAAAAAATGTGAGGAAATAGCAGGTTCCTTTACTTTCCCTCCCCTTCTAAGAAGCAACTTTTGCTTTCAGTCGCCTTTATTAATTTTGTGTTGAGCTAAGTATACTGTCAATTTTTTTGACCACATTGCTCAAAACAGTATTTGGCCAAGCTGACAGCAATTACAAAAGCCTTTATTTGAGCCCAAATTATCTTTTCATAGCTGCTCAACTGTCTCCGAGAAATGAAACAAAACTGAATAGGCTGCATTTTTACAATTATAAATGAACCTTCTTTCTAGGTATATAAACTGCCAAAAAATGGTATCACAGTATATAACAATCTCTTGCCTATTTAATATTTCTTAACATCCCCAGATACCATCAGTTTTTGACAATCATTCATGTTATGTCAGTTTTAATACTGTTGAACATGGTACATATTTCCCTTGGCTTTAACTGACATTTACTATTTATGTGAAATGAGTTTTCTTTAATATAAATGAAGGATACCTTTTCCTTATATACTTGGTAGCTTTTTTTCCAGACACATGCTATATTGTAACATTGGTTAATTTTTGACCTCTATTTAATTTTTTGACTTGTTCACTAATTACTTTTGAACAACTTGAATAAATTAATATGTGGCTGAGTTGTGTTTTAGCTAAGTAGAATTTAAATTAGCTAGTACAAAAGATAAACCAAGTTCCAAATGCAGATGCACTTATTTTTCAAGCCTTATATCCTACTTGTTTCCTATTCACTCCTGTTCTCTTCTCTGCTTTACCCCAGGTATCAACTCAAGTTTAGCAATGCACACAATCACGTGTTTAATCTTTGCTGTTCAAAAATCACAATCTAAAAATAAGTCTAAACAAGCCAACAACAATTTCACTTGTTTTTATTTGCCTTCTGGTATTATATTGTTGATAATATTTTCAAAATTTAGCACAGCTATTGAGGCCAGAAATATGCCTAAAAATTATAACTCAACAATTAAGTAAAAATAACTCCTAAAAGCTAGTTCTTTAAGAAAAGTACATTAGGACACTCACAAAAAGTTATGAGCACTCTCAACACTGAGTCGTCTCGAACAAACTACTTAATGCTCAATTATGAATTACATCTAATAGCAAAATGAGTAAGCAGTTTCAGCAGACTACTTCTGCCAGGCTAGCTTTTTCCCTAGGCTTCTCTTAGGCTGAGTATGAATCAGCTCTGCTCCAGAAACTACATAACCATGTCTGTGTGTTCCTAATTTTCTCTGCTGTGTCTCACTTACTGTCTGCCTGGTTTGGAAGGCTGGTGGGTCAGGCCTCTCTCAGAATGCCTTAAGAAGATTTCTGTGTTTTGTGTACTTAAACTGGAACTTTTTGCATTTCAAAAATTTTCATTTCTTTCTTATTCTTTTAAAGATGCAATGTTTTTCATTACAAACTGTACCCTCTGCTGTGGCAGGTATCTTTGAAGCAGTGACTGCTTTGAATAAGCTTCATTTTCATTAGATAGTAGGTAACAATTCACTATTCTGAGGAGTCTCACTAACAGTTAATATTTTATAAATACTTGGTCATTATGTATTGCAGCATGCTATTTCAAAACCAGCTCTTTTTCTATCATTCTTATGGGAGAAAAGGGAGAATAAAAGGTAATTGTGTGATGCTTCACAAATCTGTATTTAAAGTGATTAAAAACTGGGATGATGCTCTCATTGTGAATCTTCTTAGTGATGACAATCGATAATAAAAATACACAAGGAAATTGAATTAATTATTCTACATTCTTTTTCATATCCTGTTTTTTAATTGTCTAAATAACAGCTTAGCTTTTCTTTCTTTTTGTTTTTTTTGGGTTTTTTTGTTTTTATTTTCCAGTTAATTACCTTTATATTGATCAAAGCAGCTTTGAGTCTTGAGTTACAAGTGCTAAACTAGATAGTATACTTCTCACTGTTCCAATTCTTCTGTGATTATGGTCTATTAATGTTACTCCATACTTACAAGTGCTTGTGAGGCTGATGCTTACTTTTGAACAGACACTGTGGGAAATATAGAAAAGATTGAGCATGAGCAATTAAGCTATTCTACCAGCATAAGATGCAATCCTATTGCTACTGTGTATTGCTCACAGTCTTCAATACTCTGCACATAAGCTAAGTATTTAAAAGTCAGATGTTAGGAAAGAGCTTCTGCCAGCTCCCTCCATCTTAGCACTGCCTGAGGGTGGGATTTGTTTCACCTAACTCCAGCTGCTAGAAATTTAGGTGTCTAAAAGATATCAGTCACCTATTCTGGCACAAAGGAGACAGATTTACATGCACAGAGGTTTATCAGCAGACTCCATAGCTGGTGGCATATATGGGCAGTCAAAGTAACTTTTGGGCAAAGATAAAAACAGGAGAGAGAAAAGGGAAAACGAAAATTACCCTGGTGGCCATCAGGGAGGAGAAGTAACAAGATCCACAGCTACGCACCCTCAGGTGCTGCTTCCATCAGCATCAGGTGTCTTAACAGCACAGGTGCACACAAACTTCAATAGTACCTGTACAGAAGTCTTCAAGAAGTGCTCAAGCTCTCAGCTTTTACGGGCACAATGCTGTTAATTGGGAGCAGGTGCTGCAACCAATTAATCTCTCTGTATGCATGCCATTTGGTCCACTGAGTAACGAAAATATTAGGAAAGGGTTGAAAAAGAGTGACTCTCACAATGCTGGTGGTCATTCCCACAAGAACAAGAAAATACTGTCATAAGAAAATGCAGAAATTCTTGTGACTTCACAATTGAGCTGCAAGTGAAAGACAGGCTATAGAATTGCAAGTAGAAAGCCCTTTGTAATAAAAAAACACAAAGGCATTGTGCAACACTACCTTGGGAATAGATGAATAACTCCAGGGAAATCCATCTCTCCACTGGCTGCAGAGGGACTCCCATTGAAGTTTATTGTTTAGCTTTTTGTTAATATGAGTTGAATCCTACCCCACATCACACATCTGACAGCATGATACTTTTAATATGAAGTTCTTTATTTGCCCTCAAAAATCCTCACAGGCCATGCTCTTGGTATTACTATATTTTTCTTGGTTATACTTATATCTATCTTTAGCTTAGCAGCTTTTAGTAGAATTCTTTTATTTATATAAAAATGACATATTCTCTAAGGAACTGACACTCTTCTAAAATTATCTGAGGAAATGGTCTTGTTCACACTCAGCAGTTGCAGCACTTCAACTGTGCTAGGAAGCCAAAAAAGTCCAGTATGCAATAACTGAAAATTATGTCTAAATATTTCAGCAGCTTATGTTGTTATGTCATCAGTTATATCTAGCTTATCCAGGCTTATTCCCATAGGGTTTAATGAACTGCATAGTGTGGTAGTACTTCAGACCCATTAGCAGCTGGAGATGTAAAACAATTTCAGTAGAAGGAATCCCTTCCATCACAAAAATAGTTACACAGGCACAATACGTCATGTAGAGCAAGGCTAAGAAACCATTGTACAATGATTTACTGGCTACAGCACTGGGTTTATATTCTCTTTTCTGCTTTCTATCACCTGCTGTATCCAGTTTTTAAGTTAGATTCTTCTTCTGACAGAGCATCATTCATGCAGATCACTGTCCTGTTAAGGTTATTTTGATATATTTCCTTTGTGTGACTCCCTCTGTGAAGATCAGGCTCTTCACCCAAGTCTAGAAGGCTGAAGAACTGCCTGCTGTACTGGCTATGATCCCTAGTTCAAGAGTGAAAGGACTAGCAGGAATAAAACTAGTCCCCGGGCTCTTTAACATATAGTACCTCAAGTAGAGTGAACTGGCTTACCTGACCCCTGCTCTTGTACTACTCATCTGTGCCTCATTCAAAGTGGCCACTCTCATCTTTTGATGGGTGCATTAATCTGTAGTTTATAGCACCCATCACAAACCTACAAAGACATAGATGCAGTTACACCCAAGAGTTAAGCTCTGACAACTCAGACTGACATAATCAGTGATCCAAATATCAATTGTGGGATTCAGCGGCAGCTTCTCTTCCCAAGAAGAAGAGATGAAATTTCTATCAACAGCGAGTTTTTTTTTGTGTTGATGACCAGCAGTGAGCTTGGCTGGTTTGTCTGAAATGTGTAGATAGTACCCTCATTGGTCATATAGTAGCACCTTTTAAAGCATTTCTGTTAAATAGTACAGTTTTGCAGGTATAAGCATTTAACAGAATAATAATTTCTGACAGTTTAACTAAGTTTGAAGCATCAAGCACTGGCACTCAGATAATGATGCTGGCAGGAATGTTTTTACTGCATTAGATGCCAATTAAATTATTAAATGATTTCATAATTATAAATCAGCATGTTTCAGTGGATAATTAATGTTGTCACACTCAAGCTGAGATACTTTATATAAGTATAACCCTTTCCTCTGTTGATTTGCTTATTCAGGAAACAGAAAATATTGCATATAATTTTTTAATATTTGAACACATAGCTTTTAGGATTCCTGCTCCTGCCTGCAGCCATAGCAGCATTCTGTGCTATACAATGGTTCAATTTAATGAGTGTGGACAGTGTTCATTAGGGACACAATGCCCTCCAGGAAGAGAATTTCATATAAAATTAAGACTAGTTTGGTGGGCAAAAGAAGAAAAAGCACTTAAAAGTAATTACCAGGTATAACATTTTACCAGTAAGAAAACCTGCTAAAAAAACCCAGTTGTTTAGAAACTCACGGTAACAAGGATTTGATGTAGAAGGTTTGTTTGCTCATGTGGACTTGCTCTAAATTATAAAACAGATCGTAGAGAAGTAATAGTAGAATAAGATCTTCAGTTTTAATACAAAACAATTCCCCTGATCTTTTAAGCTCTTTAAACTTAGTTGTGGTCAAGGTGATTCATTTTAAATTGATAAGTCACAATAATAAATGTATAGAGGACCTGACCAAAAAACACAAGACAAACTATAGATTAAAACACTGTTGTCCATCTTTGATGGGAAAATAAGGTCTGATTCTTTTTTCCTCAAAAAATAAGAAAAACCAGTGATAGTTGACCACATATCAGCACAATAATTCAACTTTTAACCACAGACTTCTTCTACTGATTTGTGTTGGGAATTGGGAGGCCAAATCTCAAGGCCATCCCCATCTTCAGGGAGTTTAAAATCACAGCTTCCTTCATCAGGAAAACAAGGCAGACTACTGGAACATTTTCCAGCTCCCTCTTCCAATTGGGCCACACTGAAAAGACGAATGCAGAAGTGATGGGACCAGAAGTACAAAGACACCTATTTCTGCTTTGAAATGGAAGACTGTTGCTATTAACCAGACATGAGATTTCAGCTTCTGCTTTCAGAACTCTTTGTGCTTCTGTTATATTGAAGAGAGACCACAGTTTCTTTCAGCAAGGTCATAAAAAAAGAGTAGCCCTGAGGTAGGCCTATCCTTGAATGCACACTCTGATTTGTAAGGAGATCAGGTGTGCATGAGAGACAAATAAAATCAGAAGTAGTTTTATGATTGTCTTCACCATCTACAGCTTCAAATGCCATCATTCTGCAGCATACCTATCAATATGCTTTCTTTTCCCAGTTCTTTGATTTCTTTAATTTTCTTTTTTTACCAAGTCACAAAATTCTGGTCACAGAGTCGAAATGCTTTCCTGACTGCTCCATAGGATCCTGTACCCTGCAAACTTTAGGTTTGATTGCGGAGCCAAGAGACTGCCCAATGTACGTGACAGTGCAAAGTGGCACCTGCTGACCAAAGCATTCATATTTACACTGAAAAGAATCAAAGTAAATACTTTTTGATGTTATAGATCTAAAATTATTATTTTCTCAGTTTATGGCTTTCTGATAAAAGTGTATGAATTGTAAGAGATAAAAAGTTAAAACTAGTTTATTTTAATCTAATTGTTTAGGATTAAAGTAGAGAAAAAGTTATACCATTGTAAAATCTCTTTATCTTATAGTAAAAAGATAATTGTGATGCTTTTATGAGTAGACAGGAATGATACAATGACTGATTAATCCCAGTTTTCTACATACATAGGTATTATCTATTTTTGACATCAATACAATTTTCAAACATTTGCTTGAAAGAGTTAGTCTTGGATTGTTTTTGGTTTTTTGTGCCATTAGTAGTTTTGTAGTCCACAACTTTTAAAATTGAAAGCTAAACCTAGTGTTAATTACTGAGACAAAAGCAACACTCTCTTTATAAATATGTATATACACCTGAAGGTAATCAGTTCACTGTTCTGGAATTAGCTGACTTGTTTGCCTTGGTGTGTCGCCAATTAGCAGGAACCCAGGGCTACTGTCAGTTGACAGCTGGAAAGAGATCCCAAGTTCTGCAGCATACGGTTTGCTATGTTGTACAAAACCCTGAGCTCATGGTATTAATGCTTTAATTTGCTTATTAGAACCTTCGTCAGCAATCTGTCTGCTACTTTCTAATGAGCAAAATCCACCTCTAAAATGCTGCAAGGAGCTGATCTCCTCAACGTAATGTTCTTCTGATGTTTGAAAAAGCAGCTTTTTGTTTGGTATTATTAAAAGGAGCTGATGAATAGAAAAACAAAGCAAGAAAAATCACAAGAGATAAATAGAATGGGGGAAGAAGAGTGAAGACATTTCTTTGTCCAGGAAATTGCATTATTCAGAATTATTTCCAAATAGAACACCTTTAGAAGGTAATTAGATGTTTGTTCATGGGACTCCAGCTGTTAAATAAAAATACACACTTTAAGAACTAAATATTTATTATTATTTAATAATAACTATAACAAATCGTTGGATTCAAATAGTTTTTCAATAAATGTTTGAGAATGGTTGACTTTTTTCTAGCATAGAATACATGTGTGCAAATATAATCTACTGACATAACAGGTAGAATATAGAAAACCAGTTTAGTTTTTTTTTTAATTTAGAATATATCATGGTTGTTTTCTAAGTCTGTTTAATCTTGAAAAATTGGATAAATAAAACATAATTACCTAACACAATAGGATCAGAAAGTTAAGTGCCACAATAGTGAACAACACTAAATTTGTTTTACATCTTAACTTCATTTTTCTCTAGGAAAGAATGTATTCTAGAGATCATATCTTATATATCCTTGTATATATTTAGAAAGAGAGAATGCAGTTCTCCTTACGTTCCACATATGATCTGTAACAGCAGTGCTGATGTTGCATACTCCTGAAGTCCCTGCCACAACTTGGGAATGAGCAGCCAGTCAGAATCTGTGAATCACAGGATGTGGCTGGAGTCATAAGAGTTCTGTGAGAATTACACATGAACAAGTCAAGATTAGTATTGATCTATTTTTGCATTATTTACAGTTACCCTTGAGTCCATATGCATGGTTTTGATGGAGCTTAGCTGCATTAGGATTCAAGCTAAATATCACCTTAGAAGCACCCCCCCAGAGAAAAGCTTTCAGAGTACAGTATAATGGAAAACACGTATCTGCAGAATGCTAAAGATGACTACATAGCCTCCTGTGCTGGCTGCTATAGAGATTAACACATGACTGTGCAAAGTAATACTTATTTGTTGATAAGGTAGAAGTAATATATGTAGCTAAGGGACTAAAATGAAAATTGCCACATTTCCTCCTTTCTCTGGAGAAGTTTCATCAGTGAATGTAAACATCAGGAGAATGATAATAGAAATTAAGAAAAATTCTTTTCACAGAGAAATTCAAAAACAAAACTGAGAGGAGTGACATGACCTTGCCTGTTTAATAAGCTTAAATAGGCTTCTGCTGGCAGTGCTGTCTGTTGAAGGACAGATAAGAATCCTGCTGCTTATGTCAGGGTTTACAATCACTGTCACAGAGCTTGTCCTGTACTGTCTACGGGAGCAGCAGCAGGAAAAAGTGCAGAGTAGAAATCAGTGTTATTTATGAAGAAAGAGATTTTACTGTGAGTTAGAGCATTTGAAATGTACATATCCCTCATCTGAGTTCTGGCAGTCTGAGCAGATCTGCAAGTGGAACAGCTGAGTCAGCATTATCCCTGATGAAGCTACATAAAGACCGCTATGCAGTGCTAGGAAAAATGCTATCGGTCTTGTCCACGTGAGTGGGTACCAGCCAGAGATCCACAGAGAAAGTAGGGTTGTGTGTAGCACCAGTTTAAGGTGTTAACATTGGTGTCGGACAATTTTGATGGGGCAACAGGGTATGTGAGGCTGGTACCACAGTGAACCACTTTTTTCCAGATTTGGTCTGTTTTCCTGTATGTCAGCTGAAAGGATAGCAGAACAGCCATAATAATGTTCTCCCTTACCTGGGATAATTTTCTTTCTCAAGGCTTTAGAGGGCAATACCTGTTGCAGTATCTCTAAGAGCAACTTAATACCTTGAGTAATTGATAAAGAAAAATGGCAAATTCTCTACTGCATAAGAGCACAGGACTTGCTAGCACAGGTTCGATTACTATTTTTTTAATTCTTCATCAGAAACCATAGCAATAGGACAAGGAATGAAGAATTCACAATGAAAGAGGGAAAATTAGGTAGGTATGCATAATTGTGAGGTTGGTGAGGCACTGGAACAAGCAGTCCAAAGAAGTTGTAGATGCCCCATCCCTGGCACTGTTCAAGGCCAGGCTGGATGGGACATTTAGCAAACAGGCCAAGTGTGATTTGTTCCTGCTCATGGCAGGAGGTTTGGAAAAAGATGATTTTTAAGGTCTTTCCCTAAATCATTCTATGATTTTCTAAAAATTATTGCTGTTGAACAAATACACATAGTAGAAAAGAGTTAAATCGATAACTGTCATGGTTAAGGAATAGTATTCTCCAATTTAGTACTTTGGCTAAAACCAAACTTCTGCTTGTCCCTCCCTGCCCCCTGACTGGAGGCACAAGAGGCAAACATCACAAGTTGAGATGTCCTAGAGAACTACCAGTAGGAGTTTACCAGAGTTAAAAGCATGGCCTGTTCTAATGTTGTTTTTTAAAGATTTCCTGCAAGACTTCACATGGTATCAAAGCCCAAAGGAAATAGTTCTTGTCTTTTAGGGCTCATAGGATGGTTTTTTCCAGATGCAAAAGAAATTATTAATAAAACTCCTTCTCAAACAGAAGTTATTATGTGTCAGTTTCTGAGAAGTGCTGTGTTACTGAGATACACTGGTGGAGGAAAGAACTCCATTAAACATAAGGGCTCAAGAAAAAAAGTGTTTTATTCTAAACAAGCTTGTCTTGTAAAAAAAGAAAAATTAAAAATTGTCCATATTAAAAATTGCCTAACTCCTCATAAGGTTTTGTCACATTTTGTGAGGTTTCAGTATTCTCTAGCCTGCAAATCTTCAGCTCTTCACCTTCAAAGGAGTTGGATGTAATTTCATCCAGGATTTGGGTAGCAAGAGCTCTGGGGAAAACGTGTGTCTGGGGTCTATATTCCTGGAGGGAGGTAGAGGAAGGAAAAGAGGGCACAATAGGAAAGACAGCTGAAAAATAAGAGTCTACCCTTCTCTTTGGATGAATTCTGATCCCAGGTGCTTAAGACCATGCTGAAGGACAGTGAAGGAGAAGAAAAAGCTGTAGATTTTGTATGTAACGGTGACCCCCTTGACTCTAGATGATGCATTCACTTCCAACAATCTGGAGGACATGAGGCAGAGCAGCACCTTTGTGCCTAAATAAACAGATTTTGCTGAGAAATCCCAAGAGCACGGCCAGGGTTATGCTGCTCCTTCAGCTCAAATGTTTCTGCATTGTGTTGCCCAACACATACAGCTCCAAAATTCTCTTCATCTGGAAAATAAAGAAAAGGAGATTTCTGACTGTACAATCTGCTTAGACCAGTCCCTTTCTGCAGACTTCCTGCACTTTTTTCTTCCTGGAAGTTTCATCAGGGTCTTTCTGGTTGCTCTTGAAGAGATATGACAGAAATTATCAAACAGTTAAAAATCCTTAGAACATCACAGAATGATGGTGAAAGACTAATAAAATCCAACCATTATCAACATTGCTTGTGTAAGCTGGGAGAGTTGAGAGTGCTTTCTGCCGACCCAACTGTTCTGCAAGGCAGCCAAGTCTGTCAGATTTATCAGAAGGCCCTCACCCACCTCCCAGAGCACGTGTTCACCATCAGCATTCATTTCTGTATGCATTCCCTGAATTTGATGTGAAACCTCAACTGAGGTTCAGCCTTCCCTCATCAAACAGAGCAGTCACATTTTTGAGAAATGAGAACGGTCTAGCTGGACATGGTGGGAAAATGTGTCTCACAGTTATAGGAAACTCATTCTTTTATAGGAGAACCAAGAAAACTGCTTGTAAGAGCTGATAAAATAGAGAGTTAATTTGACCTCAAAATGATGCTACAGTGACATAGCATTTGCAGCAGAATTTGTTGTAAAATCAATTTTAACACCCCAGCCTATGCAGATATTGGTTTTATTTTCTGTTTGGTTTTCTGATCTCAATGCATTTTCCTAAACTCTTGTGTTTGATCACACCTTGTTGAGTTTTTTCACGTTCTGCCTCAGTGCTTACTCCC
This sequence comes from Cinclus cinclus, assembly GCF_963662255.1. Taxonomy (NCBI): domain Eukaryota; kingdom Metazoa; phylum Chordata; class Aves; order Passeriformes; family Cinclidae; genus Cinclus; species Cinclus cinclus. Next base: position 47,015,509 of record NC_085048.1, on the reverse strand, counting down.
TTGTGGATTCACTGTGGTTCATAGGACTGAGCTTTGCACTCATCTGTGTGCAGTGCTGGAGCTTCTTGGTATGGTTCTTGGCCAAAGACTGTATTCACACAGTTAAATCTTTTGACTCTAAATGGTTTTTCATCAGTGGGGAGTGCTAAAGCTCTAAAGATCTATATCTTTTTCTCTGTTTAATCATTGGAGCTTAGCATAAGAATTACTTCACATATTCTTAAAATGGATGTCACAGATTTCAGTGCTGTTGGGAGAACTCACAGCTACTAGTCAACAGTTAAAGAGTATTTTTTGTACTGAATTTAATTTACAATTGCACAAGTACAGAAACAGTATAAATTTTTAGTCAGCGGTATTTTTTTTCTAGGAATAAGTAAGAGATGCAAAACACCCAAAAAGTATGCTTGTATCCCTTCATAGCTGGCTTTCTATACTCTATTTATTGTTTTCTAAATATGCAATAACACTTGCTAAGTATTGTATAAGAAGACATGAGGGATGCTAAAGATGTGTCAAAACAATCTTTCACTGAGGTATTTTTTTAAATTAATTTTTAAGCTCTAAGCTTAAAGCTTGGTAGGGCATCTCAGTTCAAGGAGGTGCCTTATTTAGGAAATGGACTCCCTTGTATTAGATGATTAGCAGTCATCATAGATTTTGAGGTCTTACACTTATCATATTCCAAGCTCCATAAAAATTCTTTGAAGGATTCATCTTAATATGTTATCAGATTGCATTGAAAACATATAATGTTGTCTTGTGTCTTTAAAAGCCATTGGTTATGGATTCTTTTCTATGAATTTTTGATAAAGTGGCCCAGAACAAGGAAAATAAATAGTTATTTGTCATCTAATCCCATGAAATTTGTATTGACTATTTAAATGCAGCTAACCAATATCATGCAAAAATTCCCAGCAGATCCATGAATAAGAAATAATTTTGTCTAATGCAGTATTTACTTCTGCAAAGCTTCTACACTTTTTATGAGAAAATAGATCCCAGTTTATTCGAAGAAGAAAAATTAAATAATGGTAAAAATGTCATTGCTTAGTTTCATCATTCAATTCTGTACCTAATGCGATTGTCACATTAGAAAAACCAAATTTGCAAAGCTGAATGTTTCTAGCAGCTGGTCTTGGAACTGAGGTTTCCCTTGGGACAGTGGGGAAGAAATCCTCAGTGTCATGCACGTAGCTACAGATGCACCTGCTAAATCAGCTGTGCTCCCCTGCTCCAACAATAGTGTGCCACCATGCAGCCCTGTTCCATGCCACCCAGCTTCTTTGGAACGTCATCTGCCTTTTAAAATATGTGTAAATCAAGTTTGGTGTTTGGTGCAGCCTGAGTGCTGGGCAAAGCAGAAGATTGGGTACAGAGCATACCTTTTGTTTGGTTTATCTACACCAGCTTGATGGTCTGTATCCCTGCAGCTTACCTATCCCACATGAAAGTGCCTGTTTTCTTTCTGATGACAAAAGCTGAAATTACTAGAATACCATTTCTCTACTATTTATCCCCCTGCTGGAGACATGAAAGTATGTTCTGAGAAAATAATAAAAAGTTATATAAAGTTAAAGTGATACTATGAAAGTACCACAAAATAATATATACTTACATATACATATACATATACACACACATACACATACACATACACATATACATATACACACACATACACATACACATACACATACACATATACATATACATACACATACACATATACATACACATATACATATACATATACATATACATATACATATACATATACATATACATATGCACATACATGTAAACCATTCAGTGGATGCTAATCTTTCAATCAATCTAAAGCTGGAGTGCTTTTTGTCTTGATACTTTCTCAAATATTCATAGTGACTTTAAGGAGAAAGAGAACAATTACATTTCTTTTGAGGCCATGTACAATAGGGCATAGAATATGAAAATTAGTTTTCTGTGTTGTGCAATACTGTTCTGATAGGGGGAAAAAAGATAAAAGAAGTTAAATGGTTTGGGGTTTAGTTCGGGGATTTTTTTTAAACCTATGATTCACTGAAGAATATCTTACAAAGTCTTGTATTACTTGTTTTTTATGTTGATTCATAGCTGTGACAATTCAGCCTATTGATATCAAAACCACTTTGTGCAAGTGCTCTCTGCTCCTTTGTTCCACTGACAATATGCAAAACTCTTCTTATATCACTTGGGATGTTCTGCTATTTGAAATTTCTAACTTCAGTCAACTGTTTAATCAATATTTTTTATAAAACAACAAAGTTTAAATATTGTTTTCTGCTGTACCAGGCATCAGTGACATAAAGAATGTCAGTTGTTTTGCAGGTTTACGTTTAAAACAGTGGTTTTACCAGCTGTTGGGGAAAACTGCAATTACATTTCCTTTGTGTTTACATTCTGGATATGTTACAAAATTACTGTAATTATGTAGAATAGAACGTGATGATTATATAGTTGCCTTTTTGCATTTCAAAACTATAAAGATATATAACATTACTTGTCCTAGTTGCTCTCATAGGAAAATGAAGAGTATATGTTTCCTTCTGGCCTTAAATCAAGCTGTTTGTGGTATATTTCAGGTCAACCTGTGTAGGTTGTAACCACTGCAGTAAGCCCCCCCAGAACAGCTTTATACTATGTCATCCCTGAATAAAAGGTATTCAAATTGCAAGCAACCTTGGAAACACTGAAGTGAGGGTGAATCTGTTTATCTGGCCTGGCAACCATCTCGTTCAAATCTTGTTCCCAACTAGATTTGATCCCTAAAAAATTCAAACAAGGACCTTCTTTGTACTATTGATCAAGAAAGAAAATCATGTGAGCAAAACGGGTATGTTTTTTAACTGTTGTCTGGATAGGTAAATTATTTTTTCCTGCATAGATTACTTTTATAGGTTACTTTCTTGGATAACAAAAGTTTTATATCTGACACTGGTGAAATATTATTTTTAATGGAAGAACTCAATGACCTGACCATGATGTGGGTTCCAGTTCTATTGAGGTGCAAGAATAAAATGGTTTCTTTAAATAAGCAAAGCTCTGACTCTCATCTTTGGTATACTCCCAGCTTCTAAAACAAACAACGCAAGTACTTCTGTCAAGTGGCACGAAAGTACACTGGGTGCCTGGGGCTTTGCTCTCTTCTGTGGGGAGAATAAGTGTCCTACTTAAAATTGTTGCAACCTAAGGAGCCTCACAATGCATAACTTTTGAATTCTGGATGGGGATAGTATCAAATAAATCATCCAACAGGTGTTTTTGGCAGGGAGTAGGAAATGGAACTCGGAAGGAAATTTCAGAAATCTGTATCTTTAAAAGGGTTTGGGTGGTTTTTTTTTGTTTTGTTTTGTTTTTTTAATGGAACTCTTGTTTGAAACCCTTTTTCTTCTCACTTATCAGCTTAGCTTCCCCTGTAAACGTAGAGTCCAAAACTTAGCTACGAAAAATACAGCAAAGCTTCTTTTCTAATGTCAAGATAATCTTTGAAACATAAAACCCAGAGGATAACAGTATGAATGCTACCTCTAAAACTGGGTCACTCATCACTCTTCTTAAGAAAAGTTATACTTCCATTCTTACACTTTATCAGAAAAAAACACAGTAGTTTGATAGGACTAAAAAATACTGCTAGAACAGCAGGATATATTTTAAATTATTTTTATTATTGCAATCTATCTTGTTTCTCAGAAGTTTTCTTCTTTAAATTTTTTTGAGGGATTACCCAACTAAATTATTTTCTATTATTCTTTCTTCCTAAATGCTATACCTTTACTTGTATCTGGAGTCCTAAAACTACCTAACTTTTTTCCCAATTACTGCCATAGATTTTTTAGACAACTGAAAAATTTTTTCAGAGCACCTTCTGTATTGCCCTTTCTTCATCTCTGTGATAGTGATTATCTTATTCTATACTAAGACTGAGACATGGTGGTGAATTTCTTGTGCCCTCCTTGTGCTTATGGTGTGGTTGGCTCTGGGTGAGGATGCTGAATGTATTTAATGCTAATTCAGCACTTCTGCTCCCCTGGAGAAAAACTAAATAAAGTTTGAAAGTCGGGGGGAATATACTATTCTTAGGTGAATGGATGCAGCATTTTTTTTTTTTTTGGTCAGCCCTCATTAGTGGAAATCAATGTATCATCATTGGCTTCCATGGAGGTACAGTAAATGACATCAGCTCAGAGCTTATATGCAGTGATGATATTTGCATTTGTTGAAGCTTTGAATGAGATCTATAAAGCTTTCATATGGAGCAGATTTGTTGCACAGGGAATTCTTAAGACTTTCTCTTTGGAGTGTTTAGAATTTTCTGGTTTTCAGAGTTTTGACAGCGCTATGAGGTATCATATTTCTTGTTTTGCTGGGGTTTCCTAATTAGCAATGCTGAGCAGGATTTGTTTGAAATGCAGTGTGAATTGCTGCATCTCTGTCCATATTGCACATTTTAAAATTAATCTGTTTCATCAGAAATGTGTCTGAAGAAATTAAATGACCACAGCTGCTACCTGGGTTCTTGAACCTGAAAGTTTGTCTATGCAAGTTCTCATTTGAGAGCTATAGTTCATTTGCATATGCATATTTGCAAATAGGATTACTCTTTTGACTTTCATCAAAGCTAGTTTGAAAAGTTAAATTTTTTTTCCCCAAAACAGTAAGATAAAATTTTGCATAAATTGTTTTGGTGTTTTTTTTTTTTTTGTGGATTTGTTTTTTTGTTTTTTGGTTTTGTTTTTTTTTGGGGAGGGGGAGGGGGGTTGGCTATGTATAATTTTAAGCTTATTTTATGACAAATAATCATTGTCCATATGAGTCACTACAGGACCTAGAACTGGTGGGCAAGCTCAGCTTGAGAAAAAGAGAAGTGGAGGTTATATGCATGCTGTGACAGCAGTAAGCCCAAGGGCAAAGCCTTCTGTTCTGGAGAAATGAGGGTTAGGTCCTTTGAACCATCTGTCTCACAGGTCTCCAGAGAAGACTATGAAAAAAGGAGTGAGCACTTATTGGACACAGTTCTTCTCAGATATTGATTTAAGGATGATTCTTTCTTTGTAGTCCTGAAAGTAGTCCTTCTAAATGGAATAAACTTGGTAGATAAACCCCTCCCTCAGACATGCATCAGTCCCTACCAGTACTAAAAACACATGTTCAGGGCAGGGTGTAGAGAAAATGGCTGAAAATATGTCTGTATGCTTAATTCAACTCTTCCTGGTGCCTTTTTCATTGCCTTGATGTTGATCCCTTAAGAAAACCAGAGGTAGAAGTGGAAGATTTATGAACATCAGGAGTCACTTCAGCCTGAGAGCAAGGAGGTGTTAAGGTGCTGAGCTGACATCAGCATTTTGGTAGACCCACACAACTATTTCCATTTTCTGGCATCCAACTGCCTCTGACATCCATTTCAGTCTCTGCTGCTGTATGCAGAGAGCACCTTAAGTTTCAGAGAATGGTCACAGATGATTTTATTGGGCCATGTGCTATGCCAGATCCACCCAATCTGCCACTAAACCACAACTGCTATGAAAAATTAAGTTAAGGGGGAGTTGTAAGACAAGAAAGAGCTACCTCTCCATAAATACCTGATTTGAAAAGGTGTTGTTTTGCTGATGACTATTTTGGTTTCTGTTTTTTTCAGTGCTGCCAGTGTTCTTTGAGCACGGTGATATTTTGTTGCAGTTTTGTAAAGTCCAGAGTCAAAGGAACCTCAATTTCCATTGAGGAATTAATTGAAATAGACATCAAGTTATAGGAAAAGTAAAACCTAGAATGCATGTCCTAATTGCATAGGGAAGATCACCATAAAATAGAAAATAATGACTCTGTTATCAGAGGAGGGGTGAAATCATCTATCTATATTTTAATTCAAAAGAGGTTTTTCAGCTGTAAAAGATTTTTGTGCTACAGCACTGTGAGAACGCCTAAGAAAATTTTATTCTGCATGTCTTTAAAGCTCATGGGTTGAGTAATGCACATGTGGAACTCAATCAATGTTCTTCATGTCTGGCTTGTTATGACAGGATGAAGAGCTAACAGAGCCTCTGCTGAACTTTTTGAACCCCATCTGCAAGCTCTCTATGCAATGTATTCATATTAAGGTTAGTGGAACTCCTGACTGAGAAAGGCATAGGAGGATGACTTCAAATCTTCTTGGCTGCATCATGTAACTCATAATTTCATAGATTATTTAGGAGATGCTAGGGCTGCAAACTAGTGCTGAAAGAGAAGATGTACTGGCCAAGATTTGTGACTAAACAAACTTTCTGTGCATCCACAGAAGCTCTGTCACTCCTCTCCACAGCCTGTTGAAACATTACCACAAGTAGCATTATTTCAATATGTTTACATATTGAGCAGTTTCTAATCATTTCAAGGTCTTGTATTATTCTTACCACTCTGGTGCCTGAGCACCCTAAGGATGTACACTTAATTTCCAAAACTGATATGCATGAGAAGTAAAGTGTTTATTCACTAATGCTAATTGACTTCTAAAAAGCCAATGCATTTTTCAGATAGCTCTAATCTTGATATGTTAAATAGAAATAGTGGAAGATATTCACCAATGTGAAAAGAAAGTTTTGAAGCAGTCATCTTTGTTACTCAATGCAGCAGCTTCTGTCACTTGCTTGCCTATCCTTGACAATCTTCATTTATCAAATGCCTCTTTTTTAGTTGTTTTCCCCAGCTTTCCTATTTGCTTAGCTGATGAAACTCCACAAGTCAAAGACGGCAATTCTTGGTGGTCTGTTTTAGAGGATCTGCTGTTTTTTTCTAAAGCTAGCAAACATTAGTGCATAGAAATAACATGAGCTTAAACTGTTTTCATTTCACTTGCTTTCCCATTTTTTACTGAAATCTGCCTCCCTTTTTTTGAGGAAAGATGTTTTTTCACGTCTGATTATTTCTTAAGCAGTATTGGATAAAGAACATTGTGCGTACATGTAAAACTGAACATCAGAGATATTTTGATGGACTGATACTGCTCTCCTTCTTCCAGGCAATCACAAAAAGCAGCAGTTCACCTTAGAGCAGGTTGTAATTATATTTTTCCTTTTTTTTTTCCTATGACAAAGGATGGCATGTTGAAACTGTCTGAGCAATACTTTTTTTTTTCTTTTGGTAGTCTTAAGTAAAGTAAATATGACCATGGGGAGGAACTATCTTATCCCAGTAGACATGATGCTGATCTCTTTTGTGCCAAAGTAAATCAAGAATAATTTTACCAACGTCAGTACAGCCACATCAATGCAATTCTAGTGGGAATATGGAATATGGCACAGTATCTCTGTAAAGAATAATGAAAAATTGCAATGGGAATTATTGTGCCTGTGAATGTCTGCAGGAAATCAGTGGAATTTGGTATTTTAAAAGGTTGAATAAAAGAAACTTCTAGTTTAAATTAATCATGGCTGAGTTAATTAATCTGAAATGTGACAGGAGAACACTGTGAAACTTTAACCATGTCATCTGAGACTGGACTGAATACCTCTGCTCTGTAAAGGAAAAACATATTTCAAATCTGATGTTAATATGATAATGGTTGACAGAACTTGGGCAGGATGGGGACTGGCATAAAAGCAAATTGGAAATAAAGACTGCTGCTCTCTCTCAAATGTGGCTGTTACATGGTGCAGAGTAACTCTTTCTGTGTGTGTGTGTGTATGACAGAAACCAGGAAACAGCGAGGTAATTTTGTTAGCACAGGCAGGTTTTTGGATTTTTCATGGCTAACAGTGTCTTCACTCAAAGTACAGAACCAATTTATTAAAAAGTGGCCATTTACACTGCTTACTCAACTGACTGGATAGCAATAGGCTGCTTTTTGAGCTTGTGCAGACAGATAGACAATGAATCCATACCCAGTGTGCTGCCTCGTGCACCTGGCAGATGTCCCTCTGTGTGCCTGTGGAAAACTCCCATTTCCCCACCAGCTGCAGGTGTCTTATGAGGCTGCTGCTGCTGCTGCAGCCAGGAGAGAGAAGGGGTCTGGAAGCAATGTACTGAGATCAAAAGATGCTGCCTTTGAGGAGGTGGTTGAATCAGATACCAGGAGGTTCAGTGCAGCATTACATTTTACATGCTTTCATTGCCTGCCTGGAAACATACTAAAACCCTTCACACTGAGAAGATGTGAAGCTCCTATAAACACAGATTAAATAAATTAACTGTTCAGTCGCAGAAATTGGAACTGAAAAGTATTAACTAATCTAATTTATACACTCATCAGTTTTGGGAGAGAAAGTGATCAAGGGGAGACATTTAACTGATTTTACAATTGGACTGTACTTCATTCCCAAAAGAACTAACTTTAATGGGGAAATGTACTGAAAAGATAAGTCATAGTGATATTTGCATTCAGATTATATTTACTGTTCTTTTCAATCTGTGCATCTTTGTAAATCAGCTCAGGTCTGTGAAGTCACGTTTGCGTAGGACTGTACTTCCTCTGGAAAGCTGATGAGGCTGAGACTTTTTGGGTCTCGTGCATCAAATCTGATTTGGGATTCAGAGTACTGCTGTGTAGACTTCACTCAGAAAGATGAGACCTTTCCTCTGAGCAATGCCTAGCATTTTTGTGGGAAACAGCATTTGATCTGTCAGGAGAACCAGGACTTCTGCTCAGCAGTCACCTGTGGGCAAGAGGCCTCAGGGTGCCTCAGGTCCAAACTCTCACTGAAAACAGGCCAGTCACACAGCAGGTACCTCAATGACATCCCAGTGCTTCTCATCCTCCCACCGTGGACCTTTGAGGAGAGTCTTTGTGGAAGCTTTTCCATCTTCTCCACACCCTCCCCTCAGCTGGCTGCAGACCACAGCCAGGTCTCTCATTACCTGAACAAACCCAGCTCCCTCATCTTCTTGTATCCAGTAGGCTGCAGTAATGGGTATTCCTGTGGATTTTCCTGCCTCTGTTTAAAAATCTGGATAACTGGAATATTTGGAAGCTTCATTTGAGAGGGCAGGAAACATGACCAAAAATATAGCCGTCCACCCACTACCTATACTAAAACAAAGAAGAGCTTTCCTGTGAACTCACGAATTAGGAAAGACAGTACCCAGGGGAGAAGAATTCCTTATGATGGTTTTTCAGCTTTTTTTCACTTACAGGTTGTACCAGGCATTGCATGTTAAGATCTAGTAAGTAGCTGTGAAGAGATGAAACAGCTGATACTAATACATACACAGATTTGGAATGTAAAAAATCCATAGCAGTTATAGTATATGCTGATTTTACCCACTTCCTTTTGCCCAAAATTAATTTGCCTTATGCATACATGTATTTAAATATATTTGAATATAAAAAAACATATATTATGAGAAATAAATTCATATTAAGTATCTTCTTCTTAGATATGGGTGCCTTAACTGCATTCGTGAAATCTTTGGACAGGGCTGTCATTTTGCAACGTGCTGATGAGCATGTGTGAGTCCCACTGGCCCTTGTCATTTTCTCACTGTCACACAAAGCTGTTGAGGGTCACTGTGTGTTGTAGCCTTCCCTTCCCAGTGAGCACGGTACACCCCTGCTGCCAGGGCTGTGATATGAGTGCTGTCATAGCTCCATCCTCTCCCTGTGCCCTTTTGCACTGTGTCTCATGTAAGTGTGATGAAAAGCATCTCTCTGAATCCAGGCAGGGATGCTGGGCCGCTGGCTGTTCCTTTCTCTGACTCTCAGAGAAAGCAGGTTTCCTGCTAAGAAAATTCGCTTTGGCCTCGTGTCTGCAACGGGGTCTCTCCCCGAGTAGAAATTCACTATTTATTTCCTCCAAGAACAAGTGATTTCCTCACAAAGCTGACCTATTTCTGCAAGATCATGCAACAGGGTTTCTGCTGCTGTAGCTGTCTGTACACTTGTGCTAATGTGCTGGATTTACATCACTAAAGCAGCTACTCTTGTCACAGGTAGCAATTTATACTGAATAATTGCTGCAGAGCTCGTGTACAAGAACCCACGTAAAGTGTATATTGTACATATTTATTGTACATATGAAATATGGTGTGCTATAGGAAAATACATGCCTTTTTGTGGTACTTTGAACAGTACTCATGTATAAATGAGATTTTTTGTGCTGCACATACCCCTGTTCTAGGGTACTTCAAGAATATTTGTTCAAGATTATTTTATTCTTGTTTTCCTTATTAAATATTTATTGCAATACAGCCTTGTTATTTAAGACTACTGCCTCAAGAGACTTGCTGCACATTTCACACTTTTTTTAAATGTAATTTTAGTTTGATAATTTTTTTGACTTGTTATAAATTTCTTAGTGTAGACTCACTGCGCTAGTTTTACACCATAGTAACACATTACTCAGTGTAGAATGCTGATCTCACCTTTTGCCTGACAGTTAAACAGAGGGAAAAGAGGAGATTTGTGCTTCTTTTGAAATGTGGACACACTAGCACAGTGTTTACCAACTTTTATTACCTTGTTGCAAATATTCTCAGCCATGTTTTATCACAATGAAAATTGGGTTCAAAAGGAGAAATACATCTTTTTTAAAATGCAGGTTGCTAGTACTCATCTTTTTTGGTGGCAAATCACTGAGCTTCTTGAGATTCATTCTATCAAGCAACCAAAACTGGAACTAGTTAGGAACTGAAAAGCTGATGACAACTGCAGTGGTGTGGTGGCCATTGTGACTTGCGATGGCTTCACACATGTTTAAAAAATTTTGAATAACAGCTAAAAAGGTAATATATGCCATGTCAAAATTTGGAAGAATGGAAGATTGTTTCCCTGAGAGTAAGTATACTTCATATTTATGCAGCAGGTGGGAAAAGAAATCTGTAGAAATTCCTCCCAGGTTCCATCAAGAGCTCCTGGACTGTGTGTGGTCATCTCTGAAAGACTGTGCTGGAGGGCTTCCCAACACTATTGCCCCAAGGCTGTCTGTCCCAAAGATTTATCCCAGAGACACAAATGCTAGAAGCTCTGGTTTCTTAGAAGTTGGGGCAGTCTGGTTATCAGGGTTAAACAGGTGCCATAGGCTCAGAAATTTGGGGGTCTTCTGAAAATAAAAATATGTATAAGTGACTGATAATTGATTTTATTTTCCTTTTCTTTGTCCCTAGTCACACAGTTATGGTTCTCTGTATCTATTTTCATGACATTATGGCAAATTAATTATTCTTGTAGGGACCTGCTCTAATGGTGAATTGAACCTTCTAGAGTAGCCTTGACACTTTGAGACTTAATGCCTTCTGTCTAACTCTGTAGAAATGTTAAGTATGATTCAGCTCTCATGGTTTAATCTAACTCACTTTATTTTTCATTGAAATGCAGATGGTGTGGGCATGTGTCCAGATTTTGTGTATTATTTGAGGAAGAGGAACTTTGATGTATATAAAGAGAACGTCACTTACAATGTCCAAGTGTTTAGTTGTTTGCTACTTTTTAAACTAGAAAAAAAAATTAAAAAAACAAAACAAACAAAATAATTGAAGATTTCTTTTTAAATTCTTCCTTTGCAGTATCAGGAGACTCTTGTCTTGTCATCTGTTTTTATAATATTCTTGCAGGGTGCTTCCTTTTTCAGAAATCCTCTGCAGCTAACAGATTCAGAAAAGGAAACCTGTTTACCAACTTGAGTCCATTGTTTAAAATAAACAAACATAATCTTCAACAACTCTTATTTTTGACTCCAGTCTTAGATAAAATGGATAAATACACACTGAAAATGGGTAGTCTCTAAATGAGACACTAGTGTTCTCATTAGCACAAACAGAAATATTTAAATTAGAAATCAAATCAGAAAAAAATTATTATGTTACCTTATTTAATTTGATTTTCACTTCATATTTATTTGCTTAAACTGTTTACAATATAGAAATTGATGATACTTGTGATCATTTTTATATAATTACATATATTGATGTTCACGCATATTCCACATAGAATTGTGGCTTTTATTGATAGATCTGTCATTCCTGAAACTTCTTGTATATAATTAAGGAGTCTTCATCAAATAATGGAAGACAAATTCCATTTAAGTTTGAAAACAATCTATTCTTTGCAGAATATGTGTTCATCTAAACTGAACAGTATCTATTTTATTAATGTCTGCATACTGTCAACACATTATTGACTAATCTCCTCAAGCCTTATGGAAACCAGTCCTTTCTGCAAATACAGAATGCCTGTAAAATGATGGGACTTTTAACATTATTCTTAGGGAGCTTGACTACTGCCCTGGAAAAAATTAAGTAATTTAGTTCATGCAATACACCTAGGAAAGAGGGAAAATATTTATATGCAGCTTTTCTCCAAATTTTATGAAAATTTCCCTTCTTTCTCTGAAACCTCAAATGTAGTGATAATTGCCATGGCACAGCCCTTAGAATGCATTTTATTTTCCTTTTGAACAATTTGCAATCCTGTAACTCAGAGCAGGACTTATTCATGATACATTAGTAGCCCTTGAGAGCTCCCTCTTTAGGGATTTGTCACATTTGCTTCCCTCACTCTCTGTGTTGCACATACCAGTGATAACAAACACTCTTTGGATCTAATGCTACAATCTATATCTCTAAGTACCACTGGCATCAAAGAATCAGACCATTATGATTTTCAAAGTCTCATTAACACAACTGAGAGACAAGTTCATTGTCTTCTCCCTGTGACTATTAATCTCCCCCCAGGGAGTGCCTGTAGGTTCACAGAGGTGTTTTCTAGGGCTTGTTTGTTTGCTTGCTTTCCAGAGCCAACTTATTAGCTCTCAAAGATCCTGTACATGATACTGGCATGATTTCTCAGAGCAGTAGTTGAGATGTTTTATTAGTTATTTCAGCTGAACATTTACTCTCTGAAACTGAGCTATCAAAAGAGGGCTTTTGGGACACTATCAGTTTGGTCTAATGTATGAGCTGAAATTATTGTATCATTATAATATGCTGCTTGGTGACTTTTGCCATTGATTTGCCTACCTTTTTAAATTGCTCAATTAGAAGCCATTTATCTGATAAATTATTAATGAATAAATAAATGCTTGTGATGTGAAAAAGCAAAATCCTTAGTGTTGCAAATCATGTATCCTACAGGCAACAGCAGTCAGAAGTAAACTGCTCTTGAGCCGAGTGGTTTATGTAATGTAGTGGGAAATTATGTGTTGAAATAATCACTCCATTGCAAAGAAAGGATGGCTGCTATTCTCCTAGACTTTTACAAGATTATTGTACATTTCTATGTTCTTTCATTGTTGCAAAATTTAGTTTCAAGAGTGCAAAGGCATCTCCACTTTTTTAGACTCCAACCATAATGCAAAGGTGCTCAAACTGGTCATTCTTTGCAATACTTTTGTAGAAACCTTTTGATTTAATGTTTATCCTCTACTCACAAGTACTTTTTCCCAGCTAACTGAATAATTGCAGAGTTAATGTCTTTTGGCAGGTCACATTGGCATTGATGATTTTGAGGGCTTAACTGTATTCCAAATTCCTTGGGACTTGATTTACTTTGAATGAAAGCAGATATGTTCATGCCCAAAGCCAGAAATTGTAGTATGGGGTTTGCAGTTAAATACCATATTTATGTTTGTCTCTGTGACCCACTTCTTCAATATGGAGACATAGCTATATAACTAAAAAACAAAAAAACTAAAAAACCTAGAAAATAGAAAAAAAGACCAGCTAAACAATTCTCACTAAATACTGTTGCCATTTTCTACAGATATGTCTGGCACTGTTCTCTGTATAAAAGTAGTTTTTCCAGTGAGTTTAAAAATGGCTGTAAAATACATTTCTGGCCAACGTCAGGGGTGAAATGTAGCAGAGTAGCAGTAGCATGTGCAATATATTACGTCTTTCCAGTAAATATCTAACATTCCTTTTCCTGTAGCCCACTTGAAATAAGGGTAATTAGCCATTTTCTGTCATTAAGAATTTTTGTTTGGGGTTTAATATTGTGAAATGTGTTTGTTGTAATTTTTCCTTCCCTCTTCCCCTTCCTCTCTAGCCTGTGCTCCAGATTCCAGGCTGCCAATTTTTACAAGATACTGACACAATACTTTCAAAAACATGAGCTGACATGTACTACCTCTGGGGCCCTATTGCAAAAAAATTCATTTTTAAACAGGGAAACTGAGTTTTTTGCTTCTTTCAGTTCTTTGTTTAGGCTTCTTGGGTTATTTTTTTGTTTTTTTCCAAATAAAAGCAGCAAGTGTCTTCTCTTTTTGTACAGGCTCAGTGAGTTATACACCATTTCAGCAGAGATGTCTGATCTTTCCATCTACATACCTGGAGATGCTTTATTCCCTGAATGGTCTTTTCAGTAACCACTAAAAACTTCTTGAGACTGGAACAGATGAGTTAATTCCTTCTGGAATGTTCTTCATCAAATGTAGATGTACTGGACTTTCTGGATGTGCATAAGGACACAAAGGTTAGTGTCTTTCTTAAAAGCCTCATGTTTCAGGAGTGTTTCATTTAATCTTTAGCACCAAGGATTATACTTCAATTTGTTGCTTGAACAGGGACACAGATGAATAAAACATACAAATGAATAAACTCAATATGCACATAGCTCTGATAATGCTTTTAACTGCCTCATAATAAATTTGCTCGGTGAGCTTGAGGAACTGAAAGCCTCCTAAATGACTAGCTGGTCACCAAGAGAAAGTTCTAGCCATGCTCTGAGCTTGACTGCCACTAAGCATTTTTGTGGTATTTCCTTGTGACTTGTGCTTAGTGCATTTCAATCACTCTCACTTGATTTGCAACCTGTAAAAAGGGGACAATTTTCTACTTTGTTCATGAGATGGTTCTTGTTTAGAGTCAGTGGGGATCAGACTGTTTGTTCAACTGTGTGCTTGATTGTTCTAGATGGCATGTGGGCTTCAGGGAAACACCAAAGACATTCATAGCATGTTGGAAAAAATTAATAGCAGCTATTTATTTTCTTGAAACTATGAGGTTTTGATAAATTGCTTTTTCTACACTTTGGTTTTCTCTTAAAATATGATATAATATGCTGATATTATCCTGACACTAGTTTTCCTCCTCAGGAAATCATCCTTGACCAGAACAATCCACTGACATAAATTTTCTATGGTATGATTAAAAACATAGAAGAAATAAATTTGTAAGATGATATATGCTCAGAAAGGTGGTAGAATGTGTGTGGGCATATGTGCTCATCAAGTCATGTTTCAGACACATAACTGACAAGGAAAGTAGCAAGATCATAAGGATGCATCATGATTTTCAGCACTAATCATAACATTATAAAAAGTCACTCTGTGTATAATGATGTGGATAATGCTATGAGCAGTAGAGAAGAAAGTGAACAATCATGTAACCTTGATTTTATACTATGGTTGCCATCTGTTTTTCATCTTTTGCAGAATATTATTCAGGAATAATGCTCTATCTGTGTTTGGGGGAAGAGGGGAAAAAGTTCTTTTCAGTTTCATTCTGTCAACTTCATCTTATTTCATATGGATATTAAAAAAAAAAACAACTAGTTTTGCATCTATTTTTTCTTATTAAGTATCACCTATTAAATCTATTAAACTCTAATAAAATAATTTCAGGAAACCTATTGGTAAAGTAGATGGAGCTCAAATGTGATGTAATTAGAACTATATGAAGTGAGTCCTGCTTTTTTCTTTTTTTTTAATGGAGGGATTCTAGTGATATCATATGAATAATAGCTTTCTAATCAATCTTCTTCTGTCTGCTACTCTAGCTGGCATCTGAGTTTGTATTCTAAACACCAACTCCCTGTATAAAATAAACAAAAGATAAAAATATCATCCCTCATCATAAATAATTGTTTGCCTTTTGGCACCAAATATCTACTTCAGTTAGGAGGAGAAGCAAACAAAACAAAGAAAAGATGAATACAGTTTTATTTGATCTAAGTTCTATTGAAGTTACAGAGAGTTACAGAGACACTTCAGTATGAACAAGAACATGAATATAAAAATACAGACTCCATTTAAAAGCAGAGGGCTAGAGAAGTTGCACAATTGTGCAAAGTTTTCTTGTGTGGATGAGAGCTGTGTTAGTTCTATGAGGTGACCTCAACATGACACCTAAATATTTTCCAAGAAGGTAAAATTCATATAAGAGCATATGTTGAAGCTTTATTATGTAGACTATTAAAATAATATTACATCTTTTATACCTCTCTGTTTGTATACTATGAGGTGAATGAATATTTCAGTTGCAGAGCTAAAATGTCAAATGCATTGTAAACTCCATCTTCCTGTGTGTATGTTTGTACTTGGGAGGTTTGTGTAATATGTCTGTGTGTGCACTGATAAATAAACACAAAGGATAGGATTATGGGTTTGGTTAGCTCAGCATAGTTCTTGATAGAACCTTGCTGTTCTAGGACAGATAATGCTGGAAGATAAGATCATAGAACGGTTTAGGTTGGAAGGGATCTTATAAATCAACTCATTAGAACCCCCCTGCCACAGGCAGGGACACCTCCCTCTAGACCAGATAGCCAAAACCTCATCCATCCTAGCCTTGAATATTTCCAGGGCATCTACAACTTCTCTGAGGAACCTCTGCCACTACTTCACCTCTCTGAATAAAGGATTTCCTCCCAATATCTAATCTAAATTTACCCTCTTTTGGGTTAAAGCCATTGCCGCTTGTCCCGTCGCTATCTGCCAAAATGAAAAGTCCCTCTTCCTCCATTTTATAAACCCTCTTAAGGCACTGGAAAGTTGCTATAAGGTCGTCCAGAAGCCTTCTCTTCTCCAGGCTGAACAACACAATTTCTCTTAACCTGTCTTCATATGAGAGGCACTCCATCCCACTAATCACCTTCGTGGCTCTCCTCTGGACCTACTCCAGCAGGTCCATATCTTTCTTGTGTTGAGGACTCTGGACCTGGATGCAGCACTCAGGTGGGACCTCGTGAGGGCAGAGCTGAGGAGGAGAAACACCTCCCTGGACCTGCTGGACATTTCTCTTTTGTAGCAGTCCAGGGATGTGTTTGGCCTTCTGGGCAGAGAGATCACACTGTTGGCTCATGTCCATTTTTTCCTCCATGAGAATTCCTAAGTCCTTCTCCTCAGGGCTGCTCTCAATGGATTTGTCTCCCAGCACTCATGTCCAGAATTGCCCCACTTAGGTGCAACTTGCACTTGGACTTGTTGTACTTCGTGAGGTTAAGTATCCTCCATATCTTTCATTTTGTTTACAGTATTGCTACTAAAGCATATTCATTAGTACCAAGGTATAAATTTGGAGGTAAAATGCTGTAAAAAAAAAAAAAAAGGCTTTCATATTTGCAGATTTCATGGTTAATGCTACAAAAAATGTTACAAACATTGTTTGATAGATTGGAGAACAAAATGTCTTTGACAGGTAATAGACATGTTCATTTAAACAGTGCAAATCAAAATGAATAAGCTAAATTATCTGACTCTGCAAAACCAGTGGAGTTCCACCTGTCCAAATTTTCCATGGTTAATATTTGTTACTAGCTGAATTTTATCAAATATGTGCAGCTAGATTTATATGCAAGGCCTGCAAAAGTCTAGGTAGCAAATGTAAGAAATTACCCTGATGAAAGTGAATAAATGATGGCTGTAATGAATTGAGTACCTATACTGTGCATTTAATGAAGGAAACCAAAACCAAAACAAAATGAAACAAAGCAAAAGGAAAAAAAAAAAACAAAAACACAAAAACAAAAAAAGCAAAACCAAAACAAAGACACAAACAAAAAGGCTTGTGTACTGGGAACGTTTGGCATAACATGAGATTTAAAACTGGTCCTGGGGATTTATGCTAAACCTGCAGCATACAGACTATATCCTAGAGGCTATAACTTCCTCCCAGAGGTTGGGAGGAGAGTCCCCAAAACAGGAAAGACTGAATTCTGCCCTTCCATGTCCTAGAAGGTTGAATTAATGTGTGGAAACAAAAGTATCATCTGTCAAATATATTTTGTAAAAAAATAAAAACCCAGAAGTGATCTATCCACCATATCAGAAGTAGGTCAGAGTTGTGAATCCTAATCTAAAGCAACAAGACTGAAGCTCAGCATAAGGTTCCTTAATATCCAGAAAAACAGGTTGTGTTTAAGATGTGTCTATACCCTTGTCATCACCTTTCCCTCTCTCATTGGTCCTCCTGAGAACCACCTTTCACAAGAGAGAGATCTCATCTTCCTCTCAGCCACTACTTATCAGAAAATATAATGCTACATACATCTATCTATAACATCAAAAAAAGTGAGAGAGATATGATGGTAAGCTTTAACAATATAATAAATAAATAATTAAAGCATAAACCCATAAATTCTAGGCACTTTGTCCCTTCTTTTAAAAATGTGAATATCAAACAGTTTTTACAGGAGGTAGTAAAAGATTTATTATTTTCCCTCTCTCGATAATTTATTTCATGTAAGATTTAAAAAAATATTTGATTTAAGAAAAATGTGAGCATTTTTACTTACTTGGAAAAAAAGGCATTTTAAACAGCAGGATGTAATTTCAGACTATTTGCAGTCAAGAGGCCTCTGCTGAGCAAAATATTCATTCAATTTAGGAATGCAGATTATAATAATTTTCCTATCTCCCTCACAGCAGGATTCCTGCCATCGTTTTGCAAACCCACAGGTTGCAGTATTGAATGAGTAGCTAACTTCAGTTTCAGGTAACACATGCTTTAAACGTATTCTCATTAGCTCAACTTAGTTATAATGCAAAGCTGCTTAGTTTCACCAAGTGAAATGGGATACACTTAAATTGCCTCATCTAATATAATACTCCTTAATACATGCAAAGTGGTTTATGATGGCAAAGCTTGTACAGCATGAAAATCAGCAGGGAAAGTAAGGTTTTCTGGCTAAAATTGTCAAAAAGAAGTCCTATTTCATATAATTTCTTTTTAAAGAGGTTAAGAATGAGGAAAGACAGATTGGAGTAAGAAATAATCAGTCTAGAAAAATGTAAATTTAGCACACTAACCTTTTTAATATATCAGCTCTACCAAACAAGAAAATTATCAACTAAAGCTTTCTTTCTGTAATATCTTTGCTCTGTAAAATTAAATGTAAAATACACAGTGTCCAAAATGT
This sequence comes from Cinclus cinclus, assembly GCF_963662255.1. Classification (NCBI taxonomy): domain Eukaryota; kingdom Metazoa; phylum Chordata; class Aves; order Passeriformes; family Cinclidae; genus Cinclus; species Cinclus cinclus. Next base: position 46,996,446 of record NC_085048.1, on the reverse strand, counting down.
ATTGCAGTAAGAAACAATATTCTTCATTCTATCTATTTTATGCAGGGAAATATTTTATATTGTGCACCATGTTTCCATTTGCTAGTATTACAGCAATATCAAGCCTAGTGTTACCTGTATTACTTTGCAAGGACTTTTTAATTTCAGACAGGGCCAAGGAATTACTTATCTCTCTTCCTCCTTTAAATGCTAAGTGAATATACCCTAATCTTGTATACCTTGCAGACATAAAGGTTTCAATAGGACCCCAGAAAAACTGGTAACATCATTCACTTTTTTTCCCAATATCTTGCACCTGCAGTCTGGTTGTAGGACTGTAAATCCTTCCCCTACATCCCTCTCCAATACTTCCAGAAAACTCCAGAGAGGGGCTAAGCTGCTACAGGCTTTGCAGATGACACCCAAGTGCATATCTCACTTTCTACAGATGTAACCAGAGCCATCACAGAGATGTTGCACTGCCTAAAGGAAAATGGCTCCTGGAGAAGAGCATCTGGCTGAGAATGAATTTGGGTGAGATCCAGACAATACTGGTTGAAACACAGAAATTATTCAGACAGTCAGTTGAGCAAGATTCCTATGTTCATGCCTTAAGCATTAGTTTGCAATGAGGCTGTTCATATCCTTGGAAAAAGGCAGGATAAGAACATTGCTCAGCTGTGGCCCCAGAGAACGAACCAAGAATTCTTCACAGTCCAGCTAAAAGCATCTGCAAAGTGGGCTTGTTCAGTCTGTGTTAGTTTTCACTTTGCTTACAATGTGAGGCAGCAAAAACAACAAAATCTAGAAAATGCTCACACACCTCCAAGAAAAAAGCCTAGCTACAAAAATCTCTGCTTCATTTCTCAGGGGTTGTTACAAGTCAGTGTATCCAGGTCTGTTTGACTCTTCACAGTAAGAGAACATTGCTCCCACAGGGCAGTGTCTCCAAGGCTCCTATTTGCTTCAGGATAGAAAACACTAATGTTGTTCTCAAAGGCACAGCCATTTTGGATCTCTTGATATCCACAGTTGCTTTTTCATTTTCTCCAAATGGACAACTTCTACATGAAACAATCTGAAACCTTCTGAGCAAAGAGGGTTCTGGAGGGAGGCTTAATGATTCTCTTCTGGTTTTGCAGTGAGCTCTTAGGGTCTGCACATACTGAGGAGGCCTTTAAGCAAAGAATTTGACTTCCAAATAAGTCTGCTAAAATTAAGACTTCTACTCTTGGTGGGAAAAAGGTTAAAGACAAGTGATTTAAACTCTGGGAGGTCATACAAACATCCTTCATCTGGGATGTTTCAGGAAACAACAGCTCCTGCAGTAGCAAATAACTGGCAAGTAGAGGTGAAAACATACTTGAAAAGTGTAAACAAGTAATGTCCCATGAAAACACACAATTGGAGAAGCCACACACACTATTCTTGGGAAAGCTGTAATCCAATTTCAGGATGGAACAGGTCTTTGAACCTGGTCCCAAACATTGATGAAAAGGCATGAATATCTTTATGAAGGAGAGGTAACTAAAACTGTTGGTACTCACTGTAAAACCCTTGAACCTTCTACCTGGAAGCATTATCTTTTTTTTACTCAGTTTCCTCAACAGGGAGCAGAAAAAGGCATCCTAGGGTCTTTTTCCTGAGAAAAAGGAAACACTTATACCAACTTTGTTGGTATAAGCAGTCGCTACAGTTTAGTCCTCTAGATTTTCTGAGGTCACAACATGACCAAGTAATGTGTGTTTCTCTAAATATTTCCTCTGTATTTCTTCCAGTTTGCATTCAAGAGTAAGCAACAGTAAAATAACAATTCAGTTCTTCAGCTTTTTGCCTTTCTTCCTGGAGATTGCACAGTTTTGCTTTTTGGGGGATACTTGTCAGAAATTTCTCAAAATTTGTCTCAAAAGCAAAGATATATTCAGAGATTACTCAAGTCATCCTGTTAATTTCCCATGTATGTTTTGTGCGTCTGAACTGGAGCATTGATCTTGATTGATTAATCTTCAGGCCTCATAAGGAAAATACATTCCTAGAACATTTTCCTCCTGGTAATGCCTTCCTTGTAGCCTCTAGCTGGCTCACCAGCTGTGCTGCTTATCACAGCTTCATTCACTTTATGAAGACTCTTTAGAATGTTCTCCATTAAAAACTGTGTCGAAAACTCAGTGCATGCCTGTGAGACACTTCTAGGAACATGTATCATTGGGAGGAATAAAATAAAAAATGCAAAGCTACTACTCCATTGGTATGTGCACAACCTTTCTGTACTTACTGCCATCATGAATAAAGCATTTGTTTTGCTAAATTGTATGTATATTCCTAAGAGGGGTACTTAAAAGACAGAGCTTGTTAGAGAAGGCATGGAAATGCAAAATTTCTCCTGTTTCAGTGTTCAAATCATAAGGTATAATCATAAATCCTGACTGCAGTCTGACCAGCTAAAAAGGCACATGGGACTCCAATAGGAATCTGGGAATTTCTTCTCCATGACCATTTGTATAACCCAGCTCCACTAAGGAATGAACAGCCAGACAATCCATGTCACAGTCTAATGGTGTTGTCCCTCCCAAAATGCCCTGCCACTTCAAGAAGTCCCAGCAGAGACAAGGCAGTGAACACTCCAAAACACTTTCCTGATCAGCCTCTGCCTCCTGGAGCCTTTGCAAATCAGAAGCTGCAGTGTGAACATTTTGCTCTTGAGGGGATATAATGAAAGTTGACATGCTTTGATCTGCTAGGACACTCACAGGAAATGCTGCCATAAAAATACTGGATTCCCTGGGGACTTCATGCTTGTTGACTTGGCTGGTGCTTTTTTCATTATTTTGAACCGTTACTTGAAAGCTTAAATCCTTCTTCCTTCCCTAAAAGAGAGTTACCAACCCAACTGAAAGATGTGTATACTAAAGTTTGCCAAATGCTTTCTGTTTCCTTCCTCATTGTTCTGATAGAGGGTAGCATTTTCTCACCTTTATTAGTCTGCTGTTATCTTGATGAAAATCAAGAAAAATACTGTCTTAAGAGGCTTGACGAAGTGATTCCTGCTTTAACAGCTTTTATTTAAAATACCTCTTAATATTTCAAATATACCACAACTATGTACAGAGTTTACAAAAATTTAATCAAAAGGTTTTTTTTAACTTACGAATGCAAAAAGGAAAAAATAAATAGCTTTCTTTTCCTTGTTGTTTTTTTATTTACTAGGTAAATTTTATGTTTTGTAGCACAAATACTATTCTCTGATTTTTCCTCCTTGCAGGTTAATGTTCATCGAAATGATGTAGTAATGATATTTTCTTTCCACAAAGCCCTTCCTTTTACAGCTGTATGAATTGTGTGATTCCATCGCATGGTAATATATACATATTTGTGTGTGACTATCTGATGGGACTTCTTTGGAAGTGTCAACTACACCCCCATGAAATCAAAAAGTTTACCATAAAACAAGCTGTGATATTCACTATTTTAATATCTTGTGGATGTCACATGCTAAAATTATGCAAATTCATACAGTGGATAGAATCTGGTGTAATTTTGTTGTCTAATGTTTTTTTAACACTAAGTTATTCCTAAATTATCTCCTTAAGAACAAAAGTCAGTGTTCTCATATGGGCGTCAGAATTACTGGCATGGTCCTAGAAGGATGTAAATACCTGAAATACAACACAAGCAGAATCTGAATAGAGAAACCCCCATCATTTGAAGATTCACAGACATCTTAGCTTGCAAGAAAGCTTGTCACGTCAAATCCTGTCATCACCCAACCCAGAAGCATTACTATATTGGCTGTGTTATGTGTCCAGGTAGTTCTTGCTTTCCACAGGCAGCTCAGATTTCACAAGACAGGTATCTCCAAAAACTTGTATTCTACATTTTGGACAGTGGCAATTTCCCAGTCATCTTGGGATTCTCACCTGAAAGCATGAGCAAGTTTGTCCAGGTTTGAATACTTAGGTTTAATTAGGAAAAAAGTTGAATGGAGACTGAATTCTAGGATCTAAGTCTCATTTTCAGAGGTAATTCACACCTAAGTATGCTTCCCAACACCAAGTCAACAGAGATTGGGAAGCCATAGGGTAATATATAGAGAGTGTATTCACAAAGATAATTCAGTTTTCACTGACTTGTGCTCATGCATTTGCATTCTTATGTTATCACGGATAGAAATTATGTTCAGTGGCAAAGGGAAGAAAATCATGGAAAATAAATGGGCCATCATTTTATCCACCCCTACTTGCTGTTCCATATCAAAATTGCTTATTTAACATTTCAGAACCCTGAACATCTTAAATCTGTGGATGTTTAGAAAAAAAAGCTTTTCTGCTTTTGCAAAATTCAAAATGTCACAAGAAAATCATCCCATTTGTGACTCAGATTAAAAGATTTGGTACTTTTCAGTTTGATGTTCTAAAAATGGCATGGATCTGAAATTTATTTTCTTCATATTTTCTCTTAAAAAGCCCCCTCCAAACAACTGGAAAAATTGCCCAACCTAAATAGCTATTCCTTTCCTCATATATATCAAAGATTTTACGTCATTTTCAGAAGTTATTATAGCTTCCTCCAATCCTCTTATTCTCAGTAACTCTTGGAACCTGGCAGCTCAATCAGGTGTAAAAAATAATCTAATTTTCATAAACACACTAAATATGTTGGAAGTTGGGTTTTCAGTAAATAGATGACCTCAAATATTCTTTAAAAAAAAAAAAAATCAATGTCCATTCCAATATAGTTACACTACCTACAAATGGCAGTGAACTAACATACAGGACGGGAGCATTTTTGTGCTTATACAAACTGTGCTGGAGACTTGAAGGCATGCATTTGGAACCTTTGTCCCTGTTTCTGAATACCGTGACTCTTTATTTAGAATATGACTATATCTCAAACTAAAAATAAAATCAGGAAACATTTTCCTATGTTTTTTTTTTTCCCCTCACAAATTGCGTAGATCTCACAGGCCCAAACTTGAATTGTACAATCTGTTCCTTGGCCCCATTGGAGGGACCGAGGAGTTTTCCTGCCTACAAGCATAAGCATGTAGCAGAAGTCTCTAAATTGAGAACTTGCTCATTTTAAGCTGATTCTGTAATCAGAAGCCCAGATCTGAATCACATTCTGGAAACATTTATCTCTTGGCACTGATTACAGGGAGAGTTTAAGGTGACTTCAGCTCCCAACTTAGGCATTTAGCTGAGAAAATCATCATGATGGAGTGTGAATCCAGACCCTAATGCTGCCACATTCCCAATCCAGATTCCACATGAAACCTGGTTGTAGCCAAAGGGGATGGGAGCTGTGTATTTGACCCCAAGCTCAGAGATACTCTCCTCAGACCTGATTCAAAACTTGCCAGAATGTTTAACCTTGGAAATATAAGGACATATGGAGATATTGACACAGCCTTGAAAGCTGCAGCTCAAACGTGTCTGCAGTAAAATGTATTATGCTTGTAGCTTTGACACAGGAATGGGATGATGCATAACTCAGTGAATACAAGAGGTGTTTTACTTTGAAAGTCCAGACAACAATGCTCAATCTCTGCAAAGCTTAACAATATAGAAATAGCTCTTTGTCACTTTCATGAATGCTTGTTTACAAACCCCTCAATCCCACTGAGCGCAAATAAAAATTGACAGGTAACACTGTAATTGAAGGTGCATGTGTGTATGCTGCAGTGCTTGTTTATTTGTGCAGTGTTGTGTTGGGCTGTGCCAAACACAATGGAAAGAATGGAACCATTACAGTCATTTTAACAGGTTATTTGGCTTCATGCATGATGTGATCTACTTCTGGGTCTCGTGAATGCATTCAGCTTTACATGTTAACCAGCAAAACATTATTTATTAATGACTTCTTCATGCTTTATTAAGCCTAATGTCAAAACACTTCTGTGGGACTCTAGGCATGTTCTCTCTTTACATTAAACCCATCTAAGGAAAATGAATAATTATGCATCAAAGGTGCAGATAAAACCCAGTAGATACCAGTTCAATTTCTCTTGATGCCAGCAGACAATGTTTCTTAATATTTGTGAGAACACAGCACTTGATTTTATGCTGGCTTAAATTGAAGCATTCTGCAATCTCAGATGTGTGTAATTAGGGTGCCTTAGAAACCTAACAAGGCCACTGCAGTCCTCAAAGCCGAGCAGAGTGCTCAGATGGCAAAAAAACTGACAAGTTCACTGAAGAACTTGAATTCTTGCTTTTCCTGGGAACTTTCATGTCACCGGGAAGGGCTACTTCATGGGAACATTAAAATTAAGCAAAGTAGGAACAGGTTGAATTATCTGTGACTTCTGTGATTTGAGATGGCTGGTATGGCTCAGGAAATTAATACTGCAGCTCAACAAACTTTTTCACCCTTGATCTGTCAGAACATCTTGTTCTCTAGCACCGACATGAGATTCAAACCCAGCATTCAAATTCAAATCCACCCACATGAACATTCTAGGACATATTTCATGGTTCTTCTACATGTGTTGGTATGTAACATTGATTAAGCAAAATCAGCTTTTAGACCACAGAAATATAGACAGAATAAACTTATGATTTTATGTAGATGAATAAAGAGTCAGTCCAAGAAAGCCAGTATGTTCATCAATTTTTATGTGAAAGAGAAGCCTTTGGATAAAACTCCTAGTTTTTTCTCATCTTACATTTAAAAAGGAACCTCCTGTACATGTGGTTTTTTAAAAGATTTTGGTTTTACAAGCTTAGTAATGGCCAATTAGAATTGCCTGAGTTATGAAAATAAGCAGAAGTCATATTTAAAAAAAAAAATTAAAAGTGAGGACTTCTAAGACTTACAGGTCAGTTCCTTTTATGAAACCACAATATTTAGCAAATATCATGTGACAACACAACACTTTAGCTGTTGAAATTTAAAGTTTTGCACGGTAGAAATGCCATTTTGTTTTTACTGAAGGCAGAGATTCATTATTGGTTTTACTGGAGAGCAGAAATAAGGTGTAGAGCCTTAAATGTGCTCTCAACTAACCCTGGCCTATGTTTATGTATCAGATAAACAAGGTAGTAAAATTTGACCGAAGACACGGGCCAAAAATATTGGGTTACTTTCCAACTCCAGCAACAGAAATCTATGGAAAAAAATTGCTGGAGGGAGTTGTAGATTCTGATTTGGACACTGCATAATCACTACTGCTTTATTTCCTGCTTTCTGTTTGTAATTACTACCAGTTATGAATATTTAATGTGAGCTTGTTTTGTGCTTTTCCTTTTTCTTTCATCTTGCTACTTTCATCATCTTTCACAACATCTGAGAGATCAATGTAAGGCAATGGGATGTTTGGGGAATGTACCATATTGTTACTATATCACAGCAAACATAAATAATTGGGAGGACAGATCCTCAGCTGGTGCCTGTGAATGGAGCTGACCCAATTTTGGTAGAAGCTGTCCAGTTACAGGGTGTCATGCAGAGACCTCTTAGCACAGAGGTTTTAGTAACATAAACTGAAGAGTGCCAGGCTTCCCTGCTGGAGAGCTTTGTTCCCTTTTCTGCCAAGTAGACACTGGAGCCTGGTTTGTCTCTTTCCAAGTGGGTGCCTCATCATCAGAGAAAGAGTCCTGCCTGTCTAGTGCATGGTTTTTGTCTGGTACTAGCTATAAAGCTGTGAAATAATCCAGGGATAGTAGACTAGGGCTCTGCTCTTTCTCCCCTGGTTCTCTTTTGTAATAAATAATTGATTTCACTAGAGACGTTAGCCTGTAAAACCCAATGGGAAGGAAGCACCCCTGCTAGCCCAGAAAAAAAAATCTGAAATGACACAGAGACAGGATCAAAATTTAAGTGACATCCTTTCTGTTGGTGCTTCCTAATATTTAGCTTGGTTAACTGCAGAGGGTTCCTCTTTCAGGGCATGGATTTTTTTTCCCCCACATTATTCAGCCACCGTTGTTATTACAGATTTTCCTCTTCCCAGCCTTCCTAATGCATTGCCTATGTTACATATGGAACACAGTGTGTAGGTGGTGCAGGGATGTAAATTGTGGTACAGTAGTGCCCTGCCCAGCTGTCTGCTCTAGATCCAGCTCAAGAAGCCTTTCACTGCCTAAAGGCCAAAGAAAACAGATAATCTGCCTTTCTAAGAAGTGTAAGGCAATGCAGGCTGGTCATCAATGCCATGGCACTTGGGCATGTTGCAGGTATCATCTTATTGGCTGCTATTTGCTGCTTTTACACTGCTGTTTGTGTATGCTTAGAGATTTGTGCTAATAAGAACGTGGAACTAGAAGATGTCACATCGAACCCTCTATATATTTAGTTTCTTTTAATATAAAAAATATGTCAATAAAATTTCATTTGTGTTAGAGCCAGGTAAACATTATTCACTGCTAAGACTAGCTAGAGTCCAGAAACTCAGCAGTAACTTATTTTAGACCAAAGGGAAGCTGTCGAGAGCTTGCCATGTCTCCCTAGATTACAAGGGAAGCAAGCAAGTCTGTATTGTACAGATTTCCCAGGAGGACACAATTAAAAATCATCCTGTTCAGGAACTACTTTATATGCTTTTGTTTTTAATAAAGCCCTTTGAGACCAACATTGGTGTAATATTCATACTGCTTTTGGTCTGTGTATGGTCTTCATGCTGCTTGTTGCCAGTCTACCACACTTCCTTCTCAACAGTTTGCTGTTTAATGAGAAACTCAGGACTAGATGGAAGGTCACCCACGTCTTTACACAGATTCAGTACAAGCTCAGTTTCATTTATTTGATTTCCAAGAAAGCAATTTCATAAGATTGCTATGATGTGGTGATATTACCATTCCTGTGAAAACATAATTTCTCCAGAACACAAGTTGTCTTTTTATACTTACACTGGTTCACACTGTGGCATTCACCCCTCTCTGAGGACAGCAGAGCTGTGACAAGCTTCCCTGGCTTCACCCAGGAGCTGACTTTGGTACTCACTGTCACAGACATTGATGACTGGTGCACTGTCACATCACCTCAGCTGTGCATGTGGGAGAGCTCACGGGCAATAGTGAGGCACATTTACACCTGTAGTGCTTTTCAGAGGAACTTGCTATGGTTGGAACCATCAGCTGGGACAGGACTCCGGTGAAATTTGGGTTCAGCCCACCCCTGTGAACTCATGAAGCCAAGGACACAAAATTCCTGATGTCTTAAATGGGTGCAGTTACTGGCAAGCTTGCTGTGGAAAACAAAAACTCAAAGAGCTGGGTTCTGTGCACTGTCTTCAAGGCAATTTCACTTAGTAATATAAATTTTACCCTTTGTTGTACACATGTGCCTCCCATCACTCTATATCACACAGTGAAATAGAACCTACTGCATGTGAAGTAATGAGAAAGAAGAATAATGTAAAATTAATGCTTTAGTGATTGGACTTTCACTTTGCTTTGCTTACGTTTTGAGGGAAAAGCAATTTGGTGGAAATCTCTTCTGTATCCACAATTACTGCTCCTCCAAGTTTTTTCTGCTGTTGTAGCAGTTCCTATAAACCTACAGAAGAGAATCACTTTTCTGTTGACAGCACATTTCCTGGTATTTCTGCAGCAGCCCAGTAATGTCTTTATTGTGTAATGTCGTATTTTAATAGTCAATTAAAATTCCCATTGAATTGACAAAATGGACTTAAGAACTCTGAAGACCATTTGGCTAAAAGTACACATGAGACTATTCTGATAATCACTGCTATGACACTATTCTAACTCAAAAGCCTCACCTTATCACAACAGAAAAGTAGTGAGGCAAGAGAAGACAAATACATTCCTTCATAAAGGAATTGAATCTCATTACTCTGTCATGAACGTGTCCTCTCTTTTCCCTGCAACACCACCGCATGTCTCTTCTGCCTTTGTTAATTTTCCCACCTCCTTTCTGTGTTGTCTCTTTCTCTATTTTTTGTTTTTGTTTCTTTTCCTCTCGTTCTCATGTTCTCTACTAATAAGAAATAGTGCAATGCCTTCGTGATGAGTATAAAAAGGTGATGAATAGTCCAGTAGTCAGATTTCAGAAGCTTCACACAGGGTTTGTGTGAACTCTCTTTTGTTTTGTTTTTGTTTGTTTTATTTATGCCTTTCATAATAAATGTGTTTGCAGCCTGCAGGTTAAAATGAATGAAAGTAGCAAAGAATGCCTAAGACAAACAGGCAGCAAGGCTTGCAAACACAAGTCATTCCCACTCACTCATTGCTCACTTCTGCCATCCCTAAAATGTTATCTTCAGTCCCATGATACTTGATGGGTTTCTTAACACCTCAGCTGCTGGAATTGCTTAGTGTGTGAAGAGCTATTCTTCCATTCAGCATTTCTCAGTTCTCCCAGTTTCATTAGAGGATATTTTGTTTCCAGACAGCATCAGTAGATATTCTTTTGGCACTTTTAAGATGATTTCCTCATGACCTTACCCCATACAAAGACATAACAAGCTTATTTAATGTAGTGCACTGGCAGATGTGTTGTGGGATCATGTTCACAATATTTAGCAACTCTTGCAATTGCTCCACAGAAGAAGCTTGTTTCAGATTCCACAGTCAAACACTGCAAGCAAGGCAAATGACAGAACTTGGGAAAAGCCATAAGTAGGAAGCTCACAGTTCAAGATACAAGCAAATCCATAGGGTTAGTGTTTGAGGGAATAATAATAATAATAATAATAATAATAATAATAATAATAATAATAATTTTAGCCTTTGGAAAGACAAGTGCAGACAACAATATTTCATTGCAAACAACATTTCAGTATTCCTCCTTCTATTGCCTCTGGCCTTTTTTTGTTTTCCACTATAGTGGGCAAATTAAAGTGAATTGGCACTTTCAAATGTACTTCTGTGACTCTACAGATGTGTTATTAATGTGGATTTTTCAAGGCACAAGAGGACTGTGATTAAATTATATTAAAAAAAATACAGTGGGCATCTTCTTGCAGGTCATTCTTCCTATTGTCTACTGCAGATGGTAAAGAATGATTTTGAACAAAGATGAACATTTGGAGATCACACAAACAAGATTTACATGGAATAAAATATGGGGCATGATGAGCTGGGCACAGTGAAGGGGGTAGATTTTAAAAATTGAAAAAGTAAGGCCCATGAGAATTGTCAGAGTGAGGCAGGGGCTTGCTGGAGGCAGGTGTATGGGTCAGTAGCAGAAGGACAACCAGCAAGAATTAAAACTGGCTTTTTTTTTTTAATTTCAGCATTTCTTTGTACTTGTGTAATTCATTCCACCTACTGAAATACTTGCTTCTTCCTCTCTGGTGGGACCTTCACAAAGGTCTGGTGCACAGTCTGGTTTCAAATGTGCACATAGAATAAGGAGAAAAGACTAATGCCACGTGGAGACCTGGTCCTAGTCTGCAGTGGCCTGGAGGTGCTGCTGTGTGCTCCCGTGCACCTCTCAGCACTCCCACAGAGGGGAGAACACTACAGCATGCTTTTTTACCTGCAAGCCTGAGCTCTCTGCCATGAAAAGCAAGGGTGCATAGAGAAATTACAGGTTTTTGTCCTGAAATGTGGCCAAGGTAAGCACCCAGGGAATAGGGTAGCCTATTTAAGCATTCACTTCTCTTATTTGCATGTGATATGTCACAGTTCATGATTACATATATAGGTTTTTTCAAACCTCTGCTTTGCTCACCTCACAAGGAAGGACTATGCACGAAGAACAAACCAGCAATACACAGAAGAAATATGCTAATCTCTCTAAGACACCTATCTTGTGTAGTAAAAATGGAAATTATGTCAGTTAAGGCAGAAAAATGCAGACAGAAGAAATTAAAACACCTGAGACTGCTAAAGTAGATCTAGCAATTTTAGCAGTTACTGCCCACCAGCTGTTCATTACTGTGCTTTAGCTGAAGGTTTCTGCCTTCATAACTGACTTGCATTCATGGTTAACAGCTTAAATCAAGCTCACTGGCTTTGTGCTGAAGCTGACTCAATCTCTCAGTGAGGGCATTAAATTAAGGTGGCTGTGGATGTTGTAACAGCAAGGGAGGGTGACTTCTTAAATTGCTTCAACTCTATCCCAAAGAAGACATAGCTAGAGAGAAAACTCTCTTGGCCTCTGCCACAGGCTTCCTGGTAATGGTGGGTTGGTGACTAAAAGTTTTTCACAGTTGTCCCCTAAGTGCATTTTATTCCCAATTCATTCCATTTGGCTAAGCAAAAGCAAATATCTGGGGCCTATTGGCAGAAAAAGTGAACAAGTCTCAACTGCAGCTGAAGATCCTAGGCAGCCTCCCCCCAGGCATGCCATCAGAAGGGGGTCAGGTTAAACGCTTCCCAGACTGATTTTCAAGTTTGCTGTTATACTTGAAAATTCATCTTGAACACCTGTGGTCATTTCCCAGCCCTGTGGGGGGATACTAGCGATACTCTCATCTCACACAGGCATAATTAAGATACATTTTTTTGAGCTTTGAAAGGAACGTTACTAGAGAAAGCCTTAATTTAAGGAAGCTGTCATTACTATTAGAGGTAGAAAGTGAAATTCAGCCCATCTGTTGTGTACCGCTGTCCGATTTCAGCTTTTTCTCTCATACTTGTAAAATTCTTGAATGTGACAAAAAATATGACAATTTTTTTAAAGTTGCTCTTCAGAGCATGTGGCAAATGATTCTTGGATATCCTTTTCACACTTTCAATGTGTGAGTGAAAGGATGTATGAAGAGACTTGTCTGCCTTTTCTTTCCTTTTCTTTTTCTTCATTTGAGCATGTAATGCCTCCTTCCCCAGGATTACCCAGTGCCTTTCTGCATGTGCCCTGTTGTCTGCATTGGTTAGCTTTACTCTGTCAACTCAAAGTAGTGTTGATTAGGAAGCTGGTATGGTTGCTAACAAGCTGTATCTAATGTGTTGATTTCAGTCCACAAGACAAGTGCTCTCAGTACAATTTAAGTTGTTAGTGCAATAAAATGCATGGTTGATTTATTTTCTGGAAATTTGCCTTACAACCTCACTAGGTGTAAGAACTGTTTGCATTCCTATGATGCGATCATCAAACAATGAATCGAGAAAGACCCACCAGCTCAGTTTTCTTCTTGGGTGCTGCTTAATAGTGACACTGCATTTGTTATGAAGAAACAGCAGTTTGAAATATCCCCTACTGATAGTACCAGAAGAAAGCTGGAAAATCTCCAAAACTCTCTCATTTTAAAAACATTGCTGAATTTCTTTGTGAATATATGAATATACATATCTTGCTTATTTGAGAAATGAGGGGTTTTTTTCTCACTTGACTGTGTTTTCTACTTGTGGTACATATTGGTGCAGAAAGAGATCAAAACTTACCTCATGTATCAAGGAAGGTGAGAGGTGGGAATTTCAGTGTTGTGTGTATTAAAATTAGGAATATCTATTTTTTATCTATAATCCATTTTGCAAATAAGGGGGAAGCTGGTGAAAATCATACACTCCATGTTAAGCACAACTAAATTGTCACTGTAATGGAATTGTTCCAGAATTGAAGGATACTGCTTCGAAACATCAGGATACTGACTAGAAAACAGAGTAAAATTAGTAAAATCAAAAGGTCTGATTTCTACAAGAACTGCAGCCCCTTTTGTGTGAATAGAAACAAGAACAAATTAGGAAACGTGTGTCTGTATGCGGTCACGTGTAAAGGAATGACTATACTCTTCTTTATTTTTGGAGACATTCTATGTCTTTTGTTGTGATGTTGGTGGGCAAACCACAGGGATACCTCAGGCTTAGAGAAGGAAATATTCACCTCCCAGATCCTGCTGCCACCTTCCAACAAGCAGCCAAGGAGGCAGGTACCCACCAGAGCAGTGTCTGACCTGGCCTCACTCCAGCGACTTATTGTCAACCTTTGTCACTGCTCAGGAAAGACAGTCATAACCAAAATTACAGAAGGACATAGAAGTGAATCAGTTTGAAGTCAGTGAGGAATTAATGGATGGATGAATAGAGAAAGGTTTCCTCTTTTTCCTCCACTGCTGAGCTGTCAGTCAGCCAAAACAAATTAGAAAGTGAAAGTTATGGCCCCAGTGAAGCCAAGAGAAGGCAGTACATTAGAAAAGCAACTCCAAACCAGGTGAGCTGGATGCAAATTTAACCATGTTACTACTGCTCAATGAGGATGATTTCTCAGGGTTAAAAGGCAATAAGCACAGATATATCCTTGGGCAAGTGTTAGTCTCTAGTGTGACCTGAGTAAACTCAGTTTTATTGTGAGCCAGGTTAACAAGGAGCTGAGCCTATAAGACTTCTAATAGAAACAAAAAAGCAATTTATGCAAAATGGGGGCAATCTTCATCTCATAGTATCTAGAGAATATGCAGTTCTATAGGTGATTAATTTTTTTAAAAAGGACAAAATAAGAAAATGATTGCATTAGTTATTTAAAAGCTTTTTGGTAAGCTATGACTGGAAAAGTATTAAGAAAACAAGAAAGGGTATGGCACTTGAGGAAAAGGCAAGGCATTGTGGGAATACAGTGTGCTGTAAAGCAGGATTCATGTATGTAATTATTACAGAGACACTGTAGTCATAGAATAGTTAAAAATTATGCCATGATACCCCAAAATAAACCTCTCTTCATGAAGACGAGTCCTTACCTTTTCTACTTGGTGTTTTTATTGAAACCACAATAAAACTAAACATATAAAGAAATTAATAACTCTTTCTAAAATGCTGTAACATTGTTCTGGACTTGTTCTGTCTTGGGTTTGTTTTGTTTTTTTTTAATTCCTAATATCTTCAAAATGATTTAATCTAGGCATTGCAAGCACAGCCACTCTGAATAGAGTTGCATACTGCTACTTTTATGTATATTAATCAAAATTGAAAGACATATAGCTTTACACTTTAGAAAGCAGTCAGTAATTCACTCTGAGTGGTCCATTTGATATGCATAGAAAGAAAACACTAAGCATTAAATCAACATTAAATATCAGATTTCTTTAAGTGTGTAAACTTAGGAACGTGACATCATTAATCAAATCTGGTTTATTAGGTCATAGATATTTACATTTCTTTTTAGAGTAATAAACAGCTACCTTTGCTGTTTCTATATAAAATATTTATTATGGTAGAGACTTTCAAAATAACTAAAGGAAAATTGACATCTTGGGTAAAATCAGCCTAGTTATGAAAGCTAGAAACAATAAAGGATTTTGAATGGATTTCAGAAAGTAGTCATGGGGACTTCTGCGTCAATGATTTTCTTAAAGAAACAGAAGTCCACATTCATATTGCCACTTCTGAGGTGCTGAAAACCTTTAATCACTTGTCATTTATTTCAGGTTTTAAAATTCATTATCCATTTTTTATGTTTCTGCAGAGGCACCAAAGGATTTTGGCCTAAGGGAATTCAAAAATTTCCTCTAATCAGGAAGAACCACCAAACCATACTATTACTTTGTTATAGCCACAATACAGCCAGCAGACTCTTAAAAACATTAAAGTTAGGAAAGTCAACCTTTAGATCTGAAATAAACCGATATCCTTTAAATATATTAGTAAGATCGGGCCAAATGGATACACACTGGTTATTGGTATGGGCCTCGTTAACTCTGAATCATTTTCTTAGTTTTGGTTTCTCAGTCTCAGGGTCAGGAGGTACCTCTCCATCCCATGAGCCAGACCCTAACCCAGGGCTGTGCCTGGGATTTTTGTACCTACCCTGTATGCTTGGTGTTTCCTTCTGTATTGCCCAAGCAAAAGGGGTACCAAATGTGTGATATGAAGGGGAGAGGAAAAGGGTGTGAGAAAGACCTGCAGGTACTGAGGCAAAATTCTGCTGCCCTCAGCTCATGCCCTTAGACATATGAAAGAAACTTTGGCCTCTGTAAAAGTAGGGACTGGAGGATCATCTGCTGTATTTCAGCACTAAGAAAACAACCACCATATTTTAACTAATCCCTCAGATTTATGCCTGATTAGCAAGACATTGCTAATGATAAATACTTTCAGAATATATATGTAATCAACCCAAATTTTATAGTTTGCAGAGAAAGTGGTAATTGGATAATGTTAGGAATGCTCCTTCAAAACACTATCATGAATTAAATAGTAGCAGCCTTTTTTAAAGCTTGCTCCTTTTTAAAGGCTTTTTTTCAGTCTAAAATATTTATTCCAGATTTCAGTTTTAGAACAAGAAAAAATTATTTCTGCAACTAAGTAGTTTATAGTTTCCTTTAATTTATTCCATCTCTGTCATTATATTGTCCTTGAAACTACTTTTTGTCACTGTCAAACATGATAGCCTCAGGACAGAAATGAAAGTGAGATAATATGTCTCTATGAGCTTTTCTGGTGAAATGTTTTTAAAAGTTTTCAAATACAGCCATTTGGATTTAAGCAGAAGATGAAAGAACAACGAAAGTAGGAGATTAAAGTAACAAAAGCAATTATTTTAAATGTTATTATTCTAAAATTACAATATTAATCCTTGAACACCGTCATAAATTGTACCAAATGATTTATATAAGTAACAGAAAAATTATTTTATGTTGTTTCTGCTATTCCTCTGTGAAGAATAATGTCTTCCATCAGTATCTTTTCACATAATTAGGATTCCTAAAAATGTGAGACTTTGACATTTTCCTAAATATGATCTTAATAAGAGTCTTAACTTTAGTGTTTCAGAAGATCATCCTACCAATTCCTAAAACATATAATACGTTCATTTTCAGAAACCAGTGTAAATTCAATGTGTGTTGTTTTTCCATTTCAGAGATAACCTAAATAAAATAAGAAAGTCCAAAAAGTGAGACTCTCATTGCTGCAATAGCGTGGGAGGAAGAATGAGGGGCAGGGATTAGAAGATTTAAGCTTTCCCTGTATTTTTTTCAGTGTGTGTGTTATAGGATTTATCATTTATTTCTCATATGCTAGCATTTTAAGAGGTTGTTTTGTTTTGTTTTGTTTTGGTTTGTGTTTTTTACTCTTTTTAACCACTATTACATTTAAGCTTTGAATTTCCACAGACTGACATCCTTAGAGGTAGATTGACTGGCTGACTGCAGGAAAGCCATGTCTTATGTTTGAGAAAATGTGATTCAGGCATCCTTGCATTGGTCTGAGTGTTGCAAAACTTTCTTTACACAACATTATTCTTACATGTTTGTTTGCCTTTTTATTTTCTCCTTCCTCAGAACTAGCTACTTCATCAACAGCTTGCAAAAAAGAAAATAAGCATATTTTCTCCTTCAAAGAGACACAAAGGACTGGTTCAATAGTCAGTGAGGATATTCAGAGGTTTTACTGATTTAACTCACCTCAAGTTAGCCATGGCCTTTCTTCATCCCTGTTTTGATCTCGTTGCTGATGAGCCAGACATTAATATGTGATAAGTGGTTCATGTAAGATTGGCACATTTGTGTGTAGAATCTGAGAGCACAAGGCCTCATCTCCACCCCTGGGACACAGCAGTCATTTTGTGTAAACAGGGTGGAAGACCCTATTTTATTTTGTTGATCTTATCACATTACATTTTACTTATCCAAACTAGAGTTTGCTCTGCAGTGCTTCTCTTAACTTACCACTTCAGCCACTTAACAATTTCCCTGCCAGTGGTTACTATCATTACAGAACAAGAACGCTGGGTTTCAATCTTTTCTTGAAGAATACTGGTTGGGTAATGTGAAACAGAGGGAAGCAGTTCAGTTTACATGCTCTTCTACAGGACACACATGAAGGGATAGTATATGAGTGTGTGTGCATGCATATATGTATGCTCATCCCTTTAAAGACATGAAAATTCCAGTGGTGCTCAAAGTTTTTCAGTCATAGCTGGTTTACTTGCCTTACAGAAACACATGGACACACAAACATCCACATATATCTTTATATAATTGCATGTTGTTCCATATTCATGTACAGACATGTATTTTTTAACATATTCACAAAAAAATGTTGCTGCAAATGCATATGGTTAAAATCGCAAATAACTGCCATATTAATGAAGTGATTTAAAAGACCTAAGATGTAATCTTGAAAGGAACTATGAGCAGTTTTATATTATGTGGGGGTGTCTTTTTCAACATTTCTTTACTGTCAAAAGATTTTATAAATCATAAAATCATAGAATGGTTTGGGTTGCATTGGAAGAAGCCTTAAATACTGACTAGTTCCAAGTTCCCAGGCATGAGCAGGGACACTGGCATGAATCCTAAACATTTTCATATCAAAACCCCACACAAAGGGATGTGTGTCTGATGCCGAATCACATGGAAATAAAATATTTCTCATAAATACTAACTAGTATTTCTTAAAATGATTTTCCTAGTTAAACGAGAAGTAGTTATTCCAGCATTATTAAAAGAAATAAAAAAACCAACAAAAAACCCCAAACAAATAAAAAACAAAAACAAAAAAACCCACATGCTTCAAAGAGAAAAAAATTCAGGCAAACAAATCTCTTTGGAAGTGCCTGGTAAATGTGGTTAGTTCAGTATCTGGGCATCCTACTGGGGAGATGCTGCCTTTTAGAGATGCCTGTAACTTGTGCCTGATCTCAGCAGTACTGGGGGTGCTTTGTGTCTCTGGGAGGAACAAGGGAGAGGCCGGGCAGCAGGAATGTGCTCATAAGAGGTTTAGAAAATGCCAGCAGATGGCATGCACGAGTTCCCAGCAGTGGGGTTTGCATGTGGGGCAGGGGAAAAGAGTTTTGAAATAACAGAACTTCCTTGAGTGTCCCAGATGACTTACTGTGAACTGCTTTTGAACATGACTCTAAATATCAAGATTTCTGAAGAGGTTGTGCTAGGTAAGGAAAAAGTAAAAGAACCCCAAGCTAATGAATACATTTAGGAAACGATTTGTCTGAGTCATTAGAAAAGTATATCTCTGCAATTCTCAGAAAGCTCAGCTCCTATTACAGATACAGATTAAGGATTCTATTTGTATGCACTTTTTGATCTGCACACTTGTCTTTGTTGCAGTTTTTTAAAAACACATTAAAAACATCAGCATTGCAAAAAAGGTTTAAAAGGAACTTGTCTTCTGAAAGATGCTTGTTTCATTGATGTTTGAGTTTGCACAGAAGTAGTTATAAAAACTGCATCTCTGATCATTGGAAAATGGATTCTATTCAAAGGCACCAACTGTCCTGACAGTGGGATGCGATGTCTTGCTCTCTCTCACTGCCAGACTCAGCTACAGAAACAGCATAATTATATGAGTAGCAACAATTCCCCTTATCTAATACGAACACTTGCTACTGTTAACTGCATTTCAATGTGCTAAGGAAGAAATAGAGAATTAAAACTTATGCTGAGGTTGCTGGGTCATTTAATCCAAGGGAGTTTGTTTTCTTATTGGGTTTGTGATGGATTGTTTTGTTCGTTTTGTTGGGTTTTTTTGGTTTTTTTGGTTTTTTTTATAATTCTCCACATTTGAAAATACGCCAGCCAGCCCAGGTGCAGGTAACGATTGCAGAGCCAGGAGATCCTGCTGCCCAGGGCATGCCTCCTGGACTCCTCTGGGCACTCCTTGCTTCCCTGAAAGTAAAATTTCTGTTCTGCCTGACTCTTTATGCCACTGCCATTACCATGACCTTCAGACTGTGGCATTTGGGAACTAATTTTTTCAAATAAATCCAGCAGAAAATTCTCCATTTCTATCTTTCACAGTCCCATAAGTAGATTTCCCAAGTGTAGACATTACCAACAGAACAGTCCAGATATCCTCATGCTATTCATAAAGACACTACTAACACTTCACAATTCCTGATCTAAAAGTTATTAACATGAAGGAAGGTTCTTCTGTGGAAAACTCTGAATGGTATATGAGGCAACCAGGATAACAATTTTCTGAATGACCAAACCCATGAAACTATATGGATATTCAAGTCACAAAAGTGAAGTAGTTGTAATGATATTAAGAATAAGAGAGCTTTTTGATATTAAAATAACTAGTTGGTTCAGTATGACTACAATTACTTCCAAAGTGTCTCACAGAATCACTGAAACAACAAAGGCGTTAGAAGAAGACAAAAAAGAAATGTATTTGAGTTAGAGTAGGGGGAACTGGAGAAAACACAGCTAAGAATGATGAATCAATTTTTTGTGTGTATTGAACAACCTAATTACAGTGATTATGGTTTTTGTCATTGGCAGAGCCGATGAGCATTTTCTGGGGCAAATGGAAATTTCCATCCCACTGTCATTCTAGTTGTCTAATATTGCTGTATATTAGTATCTTAGAGGACCATGATAGCATCAACTATAAACAGATTACTGTAGACAATCACCAGCCAAAAACAACAAAGAGGGCAGATTACATGGAGGTCCTTTGATCATCAAAGCTTTAATATGCTTTATAAGCTGTTTCATAAATTATGAATGTGAAATAGTTGTGGCAATAAGATCAAGGCTTACATGTTGTTGTAGTAATTATTTCAAAATTAAATATAAGTAAGCGTATTTAAAATTAAATAATAATATTTATTATATATATATAATGCCTAGTGAGCTAAATACAAAGGAATATCTAGGAGGAGATTTATCATCTGTAGGTCACTTGTATCCTGTTTGTAATGATTTCTTTCCTTCACTAAACAGAAAAGCTAAAACAATTTCATAAAAGTGTCATCTAGTAAAGTGTCATCTAGTGTCATCTTTCTTTGGAATTATTTCTAATTTGTTGCAGAACTTCAGAAGGAAATATGACAGCACCAGGATTTATTTTTCCGTTTTTGTTTCACACATGCTGATTTACATATTTTGCTGGTCTTGTTGAAATAGCGTACTAGCTTCTGTGAACTGAAGAGATTTCATTAGCAGCAATGATAGCAGCAGTTCAAACTAGAATACATAAAATTCCTTATTATTTCACATTATCACAAAATAAGCATCTTTGCCTCTATAAATAAGTAAAAAGCATCAAGGTTTGAACAGTCATTATCTGTACCTTGACTTTTAAAGAAAAATAAGAAAATAGAGATCAATTTTTAATGCCCTGCCAAAGAAATTCAGGTGAAGGTTCAATGAAGTTAATCATCCTTTCCACAATAATGAGGAATTTATACTCAGATCATCTACATTTAATACACTTTAAATTCAGCAATGTCATTTAAATGTTAAAACTGCAAGAATTATAGGACCTCTCAAGCTAATATTGATCTAATGGCTTCAGCTCAATGACAATG
The DNA here is from genome assembly GCF_963662255.1 of Cinclus cinclus. Taxonomy (NCBI): domain Eukaryota; kingdom Metazoa; phylum Chordata; class Aves; order Passeriformes; family Cinclidae; genus Cinclus; species Cinclus cinclus. Next base: position 46,975,353 of record NC_085048.1, on the reverse strand, counting down.
TCAATTACTTTATATATCTATATATACACACACAATATGAGAAGTACTAATGATGTTAAAAACTGTACAAGACAGATAGGTCCTCCTACCAAAACTAAAAAAAAAAAAAAAAACCTGATTACTTTTCCTTGTAGCTGAATCATCTTATCTGTATAAACTTCAGGCTATTTAAGAAAATTGGTTTAAGTGTTATTTTAAAATCTACTACAATTTTCTTTCTGTTTTTATGGTTTAAACTATTGTTCTCTTCCCAGCTGGTTCCTTTTATAGAAAAAGTGTTTTCCGTTCTTACTGTAACTTACCTATCACTAGCATTCCAGTGTCTTCATCGTTCCATTCAAATTCACTCTCTGAAAACGCTTATGCTTGTTATTCCCTCTCTCAATCCCTGCAGAAAAGTGAAAGAACCCTGGTGTTCTGCTCATTGTTTGCACTGTGTAGTTTTATCTCTTCATTAAATATGTCCTTGCTATTCTATGTCAGACCTTTGCCAAATAAAATTACTTTTGGGTGTAGATCACATCCCAGTTTATTACAGGGTGGTGTTAGGGAATAGTTAGGCAGTAAACTCACACAGAGCACTTCAGCTACCTACATCTAAAAAGTAAACTATGCAGACCCTTGATGAAACCTGGGTCAATGAAACACAGGTAAAAGGTCTACCAAATGTCTGCCCGAGCATCCCACTTCTGCTTGAAGGCACTTGTCTCCTGCTTTCTCAGCACCTTCCTGAATGCTCCAGAAGGGAGGCCAGGTATTGCTCAGATAGTGCCCAGACTTTACAGGTACCAAAGAAAAATCCCCAGCAGACCAGCTACAGAAAACAGGGGTTTAATTTACAGATGTTCATTACAGCAAAGCAAAAATATTTTGATTGACCCCGAGCTGTTCCCTTGAGGCCAGGAAAGTTCTGAACATTTTCTTGTCAACACCCTGAGAGTAGTGTCTAAAACAAGTCCTCTGGGCTGCAGCTGCTTTAAATTGTTCACACATTTGTTAGCAAAATACTTGCAATAGTAATGTAAATCCTGAATGGAAGGACTGTTCAACAGAAATCTTTTCTACAAACCCAAACCTCAGAACAGAAACAAAAATGTTGCCTTATTTGGATGTGACAAATTTTTCACTGTGAAGGTCTGAAGAATTTTCCATTGTGGGAGCGGTTGGTGCTGTTGGATATGTATCTCCGTAGCTCTTTGATGCTCTGGAAGATCTGTGGGGATTTCTCATAGTGGTTCACAGAGTACCCTATTACTTCCAGTGGCCTTTTATATCAATTTCTAACTTCTGTTGAGTTTCAGCATGCGCTGGGAGTGACTCCAGAGCTGATGTGTCCACACCTTGGCTAAAACTTCTTGCTTCACGCCTGTAATTTAGCTCCTTCAGGTTTAAAATGTTACATTTCTTTTTTTTATGAGAACCACTGAAGGACAACACCCAGCCTGTTTTCACATCCTGGAAAATGATGATTGAAAAGAAACTACACATCACAGTCTCTGAGATACTTATGGACATTTAAAGATGTAATGCATGGAAATGTGGGCCCCTCTTGGGTTAAGGGGCTGTGCTGTCTCTTCCACATCATGTGTGGGAACATGCTGGATCTGTCTGACCACAGGATGAAAGAAGGTGACTGGTCCTTGTTGCCTGTTCACTGGCAATATGGAGAAGATATGGAGCTGGCTTTGTACTTGTGCTGTCACTGACTTTTCTGTACACAGATATGCATATTTCTTTTAAAATCTCACAGCTCTTGTCACCCTGTGTTTCATTACCCTCCATTTCATCAGTACAGGGAAGAACAGTTCTAACCAAAATGAAAATGCCAAGGCTCTGAGAAAGGTCACAAACAGGAGACCTTTCTCTACAGGACACATTCTTAAATTTATTCTCAAAACATACCAGGGCAACAAGAAGAGAAGATGCCTCACAAAATACAGTAAAGCAGAGCATACATGTGTTAACACCTCTAAAAGGACAACTTAGCTACTTAAATACTGAAGTCCTTACAATCTCAGATAACAGGTATTGCTACAAGCATCCAGCTCTGTGTATTCCTACTAAGACCCACAGCAATACCTTCTACTGCCACTTGTTAATCAAACAAACAAGTTGTCTCTCACCTTCCCCTCTCCCTCTGTATGGGTTAGAAAAAAACCCAAGCATTACTGCAGCTGGTCTTTGCTTCCAGTCTTCTAACTAACTTTCAGTTCCTTTGAAAGACACTTGCTTCATATGTTCCAATGTTATGCTGAGATTCATAATTAAGTCTTCCTGCCGGAAAAAAGAAAATCACAAGTAAATATGGTAAATGCTGAATGAATGTAATGTATTGCATAAAGCAAAAGCACTACAAAAATAACCTCCTGGGAGATTCCCCTGTGAAAAAAAAATACGATCCTGAGAGATGTGGTACAACAGTAAACATTACTGGAGAAACCTAACAGTTCTTATATAAGAGATTAAGAGTTAAGTCTTCTTTAAGGACTGAGGAATCTTGCCTATATTGAATAATGTCCTTATTATCTTGAAAAAAGAATAATATCATTGTAATCACTGCAGGTGGGGCAATGGACTTGCTTGGACATAAACTTTTCTCTAGCTGATTACTCAAATGATAATATGTAGGTTTGCTGATAACTGGCAAGAACCTGCCCTGAAATCAGGGAGTAGGGTACAAATAGTAAATTATTTGATCCCGTCCTCAAGGGTATGTTGGGCTCAAGCCTCTACAGCAAGGATCAGGTTTCTTTCATCTAATTAAGGAAGGATTTAATGGGTTTCTTTTCTTTCTAGGTTGCTACCGAAGTCAATGTTTTGAAGCAAACATTTCATTAATACACATTTATTTACTCATTGGGTTATAAATAAGAGGAACTGTTGTCCTGGAGTTCATAGTGAGAAGTGTAGCCTGAAAGCAATATCTTGGGTACTAAATGGTAGCTACTCTGTGCACCAGGGATTCGCAGCAAAGTCATCATTTGTCTTAAAAACTACTGTAAGAGGGTTTCATGCTTCTCAGAACCCAGGTTTTAGAGAATGACTGACAATCCAATACAATCAAAAGGGGTTTACTCATCTATAATATAAAACTGAAAGAAACTGATGCTGTCTTTTGTTACATAAAAGTGTAGGCTTGACAAAATGAGAAAGAGAATGCTGTGATCAAAGACAACCTACATGCTCTTTTTTCTTTTTTTTTTTTCACACAGATCAAGCCAAAATAGTGAAGGAAAGGATGGAAACAATGATTTATAATTCTAGTGATCATGGTACCATATATATATCTTTTACCTATAAAATTAAGACATATATATTTGTTCCTTACAAATAACTCAGACCCCATTGCTGTGGCAAGCAAAGTATTTTTCATGGCAGACCAGCAACCATAATTTCTTCTGGCACATGTAAGTTAGTATCTCCTCAGTCAAAAAATTTTTAGCAGAGTGAGTAATACATGAGGTGTTTAAGGTGCAGCAAATGCCACTGAATCAGTAGGGATAGTCTGTGACAGCCATAGTGTCTTCTACCAAGTCTGTGATAGTGTCTTCTATAATACATTATCAAAAAAATTGCCCTAATCTATGGAATGTATACTTGTGTTCTTTGATTGTCCTGTTTTGCTTACTGTATCTTAGTAGAAATAGAACCCATAAATCCATATCTGACATTATCTGCTTAATGAGTTTATGATTTAGGCACACTCAGAAACGGTTTTATTATTTTATTTATTTTTATTATTTTCCTTAAGTGAAGCCTCATAGATGAGCCACCAGAGTATATCACTTCAGCTTCATCATAGAAAGTGTGAGTGAGTCTTTTGAAAAATAGCACCAAGTGCAATGTTTCTGACCAAATGTGTGTTATGTGCCATTTTCTGTGGAAGGATGTGACTACTCATTCAAAGCTTAACAGAGTTAACCTCCTTTTGCGGCAAGTTTTCCCCCTTAACATTGTATCAGTCCTGAAAAATCTTGTCTAGCCAGTCTCATTTTCATTGATTTTATTTCAAAATTCTGCCCAATCTTCTTTTACATGCCATATCCTACCTAACACCTTGTGCGCTCCTTGACACAGATTGACCTTTATTTCAGATCTTGCATTTCCACTGGGGATACTACATTGTTCCAGACTCAGATTTTTGTTAGTTCTTGTGTCAAACAATGCTGAGAATTACTACTTCATTGATAGTTTCTTCTTTACGTGTACCTTGCACATTAGCTCACTAATTCATGGATATCAGAAACACATACAACAGCCTTGCAAGAGGTTTTGGATTCTCCCAGACATTCTGTTGCACTCTTCTCACACCATTAAGTGTATTGAATTTCTTTTAAGCCTGAAAGCTCCTTCTAGCTATATCAGCTGGTTAAAAAAAAGAAAAATCTTACACTCCTTAAAAGCCTCCTCTAGTCTTTAATCATCAATGCTAACTATGCCATGGATTTTTTTTTGATGAACCTTTTAAATTTAAAAGCTTTGGGAAGACATATGTACCAAACTTATTTAAATAGGTCCTACATTATTACAGTTTGCAAGTTGCGTGTCTTTCCCTCCCTCTGAGACTAGTATTTTTCCTCCTATTTTTAGTGATACTTTTGGAGAAGGAAGACCCTTCAAAATGTCCATATTATTCTAGCTTGTTCCTGTGATCAGAGTAATGAGTGCTGAGAGAGATAAATTACAGCAGAAGTGATCATTTTTATCAGTGGTGCAATTTCATCTCTCCTACATACATTGGAATTTGTTTTCCTGGCATTTTCTCACTCTGTCTTTTAATTCCCATTATCTTCCACTGGGAATTCCATGTTTTTTCAGTGTAGTATATTAAGTGCTGCAGAAAGAAAAAAAAATATATATTCCATTATATTACAAATTCACCCTCTTTCACTCCCAGGGAATGTCATTTTCATAACATTTCAACACTTTCAACCTACAAGTATGCTAAGTGTATTTTGTTTGGAAGGTTTCTTATATATTTCTTTATTTTTTAGATAAAAAAAAAAAGATGAGAGAAGGAAATGCTGCTTCATGCAATATGGCCTGTGAAGCTGAACTGTTGTCATAGCTGGTATCTCATTTTAACTTTGCAGGTCTTGATGAAAAAGGATCTGAGTTCAGGCAGTTATTGAGCGTATGCTCCAGTGACTGCCAGATTGATGCTTCTGTCATATAAGAATGTGACAATAGTTGCTATGGGTTTCCTGATTCAGTTAATTAGATTTTTCCCTGTATAATTAGCACATCTTTAGAATGAACTTCAAACTATGTCACCAATTTATTTTAAAATTGGAGAAAGTGTTGGAGAGGATTTTATTCCTCTCATTTCTTGTAAATGTCTGTGCTAAGACCCACTAGGAATATCACAGAGCAAAATTGTTAAGAGGTCAGTATGTGATGTGGAAACGGGCTGTTTGACCTAGTTTTGGCTGTGGCTCAGACATCTGAGCTCACTGAAGAGCGGCTGTGAGGAGAATCTCTCTTTGTTTCATTTCTCAGGATTGCGGTGAAGCTAGTGGGAAAGAGTGGGGTAGCTTTGCAATTATATGGAACAGCTATTGAGTTCCAGAGGTCATAGCAGACACAGAAGTATTATCATAGCACAAGGAGGACAGGCTCACTGTACAGGGAGGGAAGGAGGAAAGCAGCACTGCAGAGCAAAGAGAGGTACGTACATGGTATGAAACCTTCTAAGTCATTTAATTCATATGGGTAACCACAGGAGATCAAAAGCCTTTGCTTTGTCCAATAAAGTTTCTATCCTTTCATGGGCTCTTACAGAACTATTGTAAAACTACCAAAAGTTCAATTTAAAGAAGTGGTGTGTTCATACTACACAATATGACACAGTTACAACAGGAAAGTTGTTGAGAATATTTGCCTGAGGTGTCATAGTTAAGCTGGAGTTCACTCCACAAATCCTCAAGCCTTTATTTCTAATTATTTTTAACATAAGGTCTGCTGCTGATTTAACGTTAAAGAGTGTAACGTATGCAAAGAGAAAATTCTCATTTTGAGAGGCTTCTGAAGAACATGTCAGCAGTTTGCATTAGCTGAAGCTTTGCTCTGTGCACTGCAGCAGCTCCTGAAAGATTTCTGGTAGGCTGCGGCACACTAACACAGAATTGTTTAAAAGCATACTAGCAGGAGGATACATTTCAGCAAAGTAGAAAGGGGACAGTACGAAGGGTATAATGGGATTGTAACACCCCCATGCATGACATGAACCAAAACACATCAAGGATTGAAGCATCCTTCAGGTGCTGGAGTGTGTCTGCAGAAGGACAATGAAGCTGGTGAAGGGTTGGAAGCGCAAGTCTTATGAGGAGTAGCTGAGGATTGTTCAGCCTGGAGAAAGGAGGTTCAGGGGAGACCTGCCTTCCTGAAAAGAAGCTGTAGAGAGGTGGGGTCAGCCTCTTCTCCCAGGTAACTAGGAACAGGACAGAGGAAATTACCTCAAGTTACACCAGGGAAGGTTTAGGTTGGATATTAGGCGCCATTATTTCACCAAAAGGGTGGTCAGTCATTGGAACAGGCTTTCTAGGGAAGTGGTGGAATAACCACCCCTGGAAAAGTTCAAATGTTGTGTGAGTGTGGCACTTGGACATACAGTTTAGTGGTAAACCTGGAAGTGCTGGGGAGATGGCTGGACTCAGCAAGCCTAGAGGTGTTTTCCAACCTAAACAATTTTACAATTCCATGATCCTTGGTGCTCCCTCTGGTGCCATGGCATCCATGGGCTTGCTGGTGTCCATGCAGCCAGGTGCTGTCTGCACTGTGCCACTCATGGAGCCACCTCATACCTTCCCTCTTTCCCTGCCTTTCCAAATACACAGTGTATTGAGCATGACTTCCCTGCCTTTACAGCAATACAAGTTCAGGTAAGCAGCATTGAAGACAGTGCTCTGTAACACACCATCAGTCCAGACTTTCCAGTGGGAAGTTACAGGGAGCTCTGCTTAACTGCAGATACCACAAAAGAGGCCAGGTCATAAATCTTGCCTACACTTTTTTTTTAATGTGAGTTAGTGTTTGTTACTGTTGGAACACAGCTTCCATATTGTCATCCAGAGGGATGACAATAAAGGCAATAAAGAACTTCCTGTCATTTCAAGACATCAGATTGTTTATAATCATTCCTTCTCTCTCAGTGAAAAAAAAAAAAAACCAACCACTAAAATCACTGTTTTAGCACAGTATTATGCCACTAGTGGATGCTTTTATGAACCTTATTGACTAAACTTTAATTAATCCAAAACTATTACTTCAAAGCAGAAACACTGTAACTTACAATGCTTGTGTAAACACAGATGGTCTCGAGAAAAAAAGTGACAAGAGATTTTGTGAAAGGCAAAAGGTAAAATAAGTTGACAGACTTAGGATGTCTTACTTTCCTTTAAGAAGCTGTTTTGCATGTGTGCCTTGAAACATATTGATATCTTCAACTCTCATGTTATTAATTTAGTTTCCTTGTACATTCTGCTTTGTAATGGGGAGAAACTTGTGTTAGCACTTACTCCTATGAACTACAACTTCCAATTATGTTCTGCTATTTAGTTCCAAGGAATATCTTCAAAGTTTGATAATAATTTATGTTGTGAGTCTATTAAGTCACTTTTATAGGATCCAACAAAACCAGGACCTGCATACGTGAAGCCTGAAAACTATTTTGGGATTTTGTGAAGGCCATTTGATATCTGCCTTCTTTATGGTTGACCTTGAAGGGGAGTTCAGTTTGGTAATTTATGGCAAACAGCATCCAGGAAGACCCATTTGCAAGATTCACTGTCACTTAGTGCTAAACGATCGCTCCTGACTCTGAAGACAATCTGAGTCCCTGACAGAGCAATCCCATAAAAAATATTGCTTGGCCACCCAGGTGTCTTTTCCAATTATCTGGAGTAGAAATTAATACTTTTAAAAGCTGCTAGTTTTTGAAAGGTTATTCCAATTTATTCCAGTAGTTTCTTTTACACATTATGATAAATTGGTTTATTACTCCGTTATTTTCAATGTCAGCTTTTTAGAAGATTGAATTATAATGTTGAAACTTAAGAGTGAATAGCAAACATTATTTTACAGCTGAGTAATATATTCCCTCGAAAAAATGTTGCTCTGTTTTTAATAACAACTAATTTAATATTATTGTATTGCTTAATGCTGTTTCCCCACAATATTTATTTTTATGCAGTAAGGACTGGAGGACTTTCTCTCCAGTTGTCAGTGACAGCTTGGACAGGACACAAAATCTATGGAGGAACAATAATCCAAGTTGTGAGCTGTGCTTTTAAGTATAAGAATTAATGATTTCTCAGTATTAGTTTAATATATACAGCAGCTCCAGGGAGAATAAATGGTTAGGCTCACTTTAGTGGGCTTCTAAATTTAGAAGCAAGTTTTTTTAATGTCATATTTTTTTCTTTGATTTTTTTTTTTCTTTCGGTGATAATCTCTGGGTGCTATTTTTGTTCCCCAAATCCTCTCCAACTGATCTATAAAAGGACTGTAATTAGCATTTTAATGGGAATAGTAGAATCTCACTGTTTCCCTACAGCGAGCATGTTCTTATTTATGTAGAGCTCAGCAATACTCAAAGACATAAGAAATTCATCGAGGTTTTTTGCTTTTTTTTGGTTGGTTTTCTTTTTTTTATTTTGGTTTTTTGTTTGGTTGTTTTTTTTGTTTTGTTTTGTTTTGGAAGCTGGGAGAGGAGGAGATGTGGTGGGGGAGGAAAAGAAAGCTAAAACCCTCATCCTTTTCAACACTGTATCTGCTTGTAGAAGAGTTTCTTTTTCCAGCATGAATTACAAATTTTTTTGGCTCTCTATCATCAGTTCTGCAGGTGGCTGAATACTTTGAACTCCTATTGACTTCTTTCACAGCACAATAAAGTTTCCATCCTGAGGTGCACAGCAATGCCCCATGTATTTTTTAATTGGAACAATTATCTCAGAATGGTTCAGTACAAAGTACTATTTCAAAAAGACAATTTCCTGTAGGTAAATGGTGTCAATTTCAAAAGTAGTAGGTTGCTGTTAATGAGTGTCTGACACTATTTTTCAAGCAGGCACATGTACAGATAAAGATTTGGATCTCAGCCCAAATGTTTAGAGAGTAAGACACCTACAGCTCAAATAGTCGGAAAATGGCATCAGAAATAATCTTTCCTCAAACCCAGAACTTCTTCCCTTTCATGACCAGAAATTTCTCTTGGCTGTGAGCAGCGAAACCTGCCATACAACCTGAGCACCTCACAGATATTGCATTCTCCATTTCCACAGGCTGATTTCCATGGCATGTGAAGGGTAAACTCTGATGAATTTATCTTCTGTGTGATGTGGAGAAATTATCTAAGTCTATAATATACAATGTTTGGATTCGCACATCACTTCTTAGCCACATGTCCTATATAAGCAATAGTTTACAAACGGAATGGTTTCATGGTTAACAAACAGGTTTTATTGCAGGAGAAGAGGCATGCCTCCTGTTGTAGCTGGGACAAGTTGGTGGCACTGTGTATGGGACATTGTGGATCCCATGTGCCCCATAAGGAGGTGTGTGCCCCAGCTTTGTCCAGGAGCTCACGGATGTGCTGCCCTCTTCACCCCCACAAGATTCACACGCAGCCTTTGTGAACATTCTCAGAAAGCTGCTGAACAGTGCTGAGCTATGTCCACACTTCAGGATTCCTGGTTTTAGCAGACCACAAATCAGTAAATCTGTAGCTATGTTGACTAGTCTGCTCATTCTTAAAAGTAAAGGCTTTCTGGCTCTATTCCGTAGAAATGCTGGTGGATAAGGGTTAGGAAAGATATGTTTTCCTAGTCCTATCGATATTTTTTCCCAATTTATCATATTAATATCAATGAAAAGGTCATATACCTATGATTCAAACCCTTGGAGGAGTGATGTCCAGATATTTCTGGTTAAAACACCAATAATAAATAACAGTACATACATAGCAGCATCGCGTTTTCCCGATTAATGAGATTTATCTCCCATCACAATAAATATTGAAGATGGCTTTAAATTGGTCAGAATTAATCTTTCTGGTCAATAAATCTTGATATTTCCCTCCACAGAGATCAATACATGTTTAATATATCAGATTATTGAATGAGATTAATAAATGCAGCTCTGCATGAAGACTCGCATAAATGGAGAATAGTCCAAGTTTAGGAGGCTTCACAAAGGCTCACAACATACTATAAGAACTATTTCAGTTGAATGTTAAGAAACTGCTGAACTGTGCATTAAATAAATTACTGTATTGCTCAGAGAGTTACAGTAAGGTCTATTAAGTACTTATTTAAAGACTTGGCAACAGTGAACAACAATAAATAATTCAAGTAGCACCTCTAATCTTGTTTTCTTTCTCCTTAATTGGTTTTACAGCATTGTTTTGACATTTACCCTTGAATTTAAAAAAAAATACTAAGAAAGAAGAAAATGCATGCTGTGCACTAATCCAGCTGTCAATTGAGTACTTACATATTGATGCATCAGAACAGCACAGGAACTCCACTCAGTCTCCAGAGTGAGGGCTGGGAAAGCCCATTACTGGTGTGCAGTCATTTGGCCATCTGGGCTTGCAGAGAAACTGAGTTTAAGAACTCTGTGTTTGCACAAATGTGAATGTATAAACATAAAATTATTTTTTAAATATAGAGATATTTCATCACCATTTCAGGGAGACTCCAGATGCACAAGAAACCATGTCTGATCTATCACCCAGGGAGGCATCCAAATGCCAAACATTTGCCAAGAAGGACAGATGGATCTAGAAGAACTCAACAGCTGGAAAACTCAAGTAAAGGACAGCCAACACTTTTGCTGTTCAGATTTTCCCAGCCTATTGGGAGCTCTGGAGTGATTCTAGCCTTCAGGTTTTAAATTTGAAAGGACTGCGCCAAATCATATTTCAACTCAGCTTTTAGAACTGGAAAAATTGTTGTGGGTTTTAGTTTTTTGGTTCACAGAATATGGAAATAGTTTGGTTTCTGCAGAAGTTTTTCCAAAGTTTTTGCCTAAAATATTTTTATTGACTGCCTGTTTTATTCAAAATTTTTACGTTTATAGACAGGATTTTTTTCTTTTTTTTTTTTTCAGAAGAGAAAAGAGAATAGGAAAATAAAAGCCATATGTTTTCCTTTTCATGAGTTTTAATTCTGCTACATAATTTTCTTTGATGATATATAAGTTTGCACATCTGAGTACAGGTAGATAAAAACATACAGAGACATATGAGAAATGAGATTATACTGTCCTTTTTTGAGCAATGTATGAATCTATTCAAAGAACGCATTTAATGAACCCCAAATTGGTAAAAAATATGGCACATACTGCATTTAGATATCATATTGACACCTCTTGGAACTTCAGATGGAAGTATTAACACTTTTGTCATGTACATATCACCTCTATGCATATTCATATTGAAACTTCTATGCATAGTAAATAATTTTTTTCTGTTACAGACACAGTATGGGTTTCTATGTGTATCCACTGTTTTAAAAAATTCCATTTTCCAACACATCCATCTCTCTTTTCTTCCAAAAAAATCAAGAGATTTTTTTGAAAACATCTTTCTTACTATGTACTAAAATACAAAAGTTCAAAACAACAACACCATTAATCAATGTAAATCTGAAGAATATATTTTTTTTACTCAGAAAAATGTAGAAATATTCTTCTCACTTATCTCACTTATTTTAATTGGATGTAATTTTAAAAACAAATTTCCTTTGTACTTGGGCCATCAAGGTGTTCCCAGAGTGCAGAAATCCTGCCATACTTCCTTATAAAAATATTCTCCTGAGTGGTGGAAGAATGAAGTAAAGTTAGTAAAATCCCTTCTGACAATGATGAATTTTCCCTCTCCATTGTGATATGTGGTTGAGGTGACTTGTATTGACGCCTCCCCAGTAAGTCCAGACAATAAAGATAAAACCCAGTGCTCTTATGTCCCATTCAATTTCCTGCATTTATCTACAATAAACATCTTTGTGAATCTTAATGTTAATTCATTCACCTATATCTGTTATAGCTATTATTTCACTAACCATGAAACATGAACAAATCTAATTAGCTTTGTCTCTGTTTTGAGTCAGGTTACTAGCCATTCTCTATTAGGATAAAGTAACTCTTAGCTACTATTTGGCTGTTCTCAAGCAAAGACTTCATTGCTAGCTCTGCTGATAGCCTATCAAGTGGGGTGGGTTAAGTCACTTCAATCCCCTCACTCCATTCCCTCATCAAAAAAAAGAAACATTTCACATTAAGTCCTTAGACCTTGTTGTGCCCTCAGGGAACAAAACCCTGTTACATCACTTGTATTTTCTCTGTAATAGCGTAGTGGTTCCCCCCGCAGGACTGACATCTCTTGCAACTGTCTGAAGAACTGGGATTCAAGCCTGAAATTAGTCAGTCACCCAGTAAAATCTTCTCTCTACAGAGAAAGGCAACCTTCCACAAGTGGGAAGTGTGACCTGTGTGAAAATAATGCCAGAGGCTGAGGTGAACTGCCTTTAGAACATACCTGTTACTAGTCATTGAGGGAGCCCTTACAACTTACTTACACTTGAAACCTAGGAAAGTAATAAAATACCCTAACATATGTCTTAGTGCATTTTGTGGTGCCCCAGAGTAGTATTGCAGCTCTGAAAGGTGGGAATCCTCCATCATTCCTGTGTCAAAGCTGCTAGCATCATGCATGTATCTTGAATTACCATAGAACATCTCAGTTGGTACTAAATGCCTATGCTAGATACCCACATTGCTTTCACGTTTTATGGCACAGCAGTGGAAGGAATGTTTTCCTCCTCCCCATTTAGCATGCAGTGGATCTCATGCAGAAGTGAAATGTCACAGCCCTTGGATGAGAGATGTCTTGAGAACATGCTTACATATGCAAAGCAACACTTCCTAGAAATTGAAAATATTATTCTTTCAAATTATGTTTTTATCAACAATTACATGTTTATGCATGCTAGTACATCACTGGTATTTAATTTGTCTTAAGTAACAAACTTATTCATGGTAGTATGACTGAAGCAATACCTTTGTGGATTGCACTCTTAAAATAATTATTCTGGTCTGGTTTTATTTTCTTTCTTTTTAAAGGACATATTCTGTCTGCAGATACAAGACTTGTTTTCTAAAAGAGTTCTTTCTCCAAAAGTACTGAAAACCAAATAATACTGATCTAATTGTGCACTTACTAATGAGTGTCACAGGAAAGGAAATAATTTGAGAAAAAAGAGGTGACATGTTTGTAGTTTTGGCCTTATCTATTATCATCTTAGTTTCATAAAACTATAGGCTGACCTTGAATAGATCATGCACTTTACAAGCTCAAATGAACAGTCATGCAAACAGTCCAGCTACCACACAAGAGAGCAAAAGTCACTTAAATCCAAGAATTGCTCAATCATAAACTTAGAGTTTTTGCATACGATTTTAAAATAAATTCCTACAACAATCTCTCTTTACAGCTGAATTCCATGCTCTGTGGTTTGGACAACTGTCATTTCCTTTGAATTTGCATTTACCAATCTAATAAATTCAGTTTTTACATCCTTAACAAAACATGGGATTAGGACACTCATTCTCTCAGATGGCCTAATGCATCTGCCTTTAAAACCAATGAAATTACCCTGTTGGCTTAAGTGAAATCTGAGTTACATGCTACCCATAGAACAGCTGTGCATGATCAGCTCAAAAGTGCATTTACTCCAGCATGCAATTTCTAACAAGAATAAATAAATTGTGCTTATGGAAGAAGTCATAGAAACAGGGCAAATACAGAATGATACTTTAACTTGTACCCTTGCTACTGCCAGCAATTTACATTTTGGAGACTTTGTGAGTTGTATGTTGCAATCACTTCACTGTGTTTAATAGCCTTTAATGGATTTTTCATTGAAAGTCTTCAATCTGCCTTTGAATCCACTTATACTTTTGACATTCGCAGAGTTCCACAACTGAATTATGCCTTATTTGAAAAAGTACTTCCTTTTGTTTATTTTAAACCACCTAATTATAATCTCATTTGGTTCTTCATAGTCCTTACATCATGAAAAATAATGAAGAATCAGTCTCTTTTTCAGCATCTACGTGCAATTTGCAATTTTATAGACTTAAATAATATTTTCCTTTTACCGATATTCTTTTTTCAACCTGAAGAGTTCCAGTTTATGTAATTACCTCTCACAGGAAGGGCATTGGCCAGCTTCTTTGAAAAACATGTAATTTTCCTTGGTGTTATTTGAAGTGACACAAGAAGAACTATTTGCAGAATTTAAGATGTAGATACACCTGTGGCACACAGTTTCCTCTCTAATTAAGCCATTTTTCCTACCATTTATTTGCTATTTCAGCTGCCCTGAGCACTAAGATAATGCTGACACTTGGCACACAGCTGTTGGCATCCATTTCTTTTGTTGAGCAAGAGCTGATTTTCATGACTATGCTTTATTGTAAACCACACACATAATACAAACGCATTAATTTGCATTTTTTACCACTGAATTTTGTCGGCCATCTCATTTTCCTGGTCATTTGGTACCATGAAATATACAGAATCATAGAATTATCAAAACATAGAATGGTTTGGAGGGCCATTAAAGATCATCCGGTTCCAACACCCCTGCCATGGATACAGCTTCTGCTAGACTAGCTTGATCAAAAATTTCTTCTGCAAGGGGGTTTTTTGGATTAACATGAAATTTTCGTGGTACCAACAGGTTCACTCTTCGTCTTCACAATTCCACGCTGTTTCTAAGTCAGTTTTGTCTGTGTGTAATGACAATCAGAATAAAGTCTCCTCAGAGAGATCGATTGTTTTTTAAACCTCTTCTTTAGAAAGAACTGGAATTTTGGTGTAGTAATTGAGCTGTAGTTTTACAGTGTTCTGTCTTCCCACCTGTCTGTGATGGGTTTCTGTGTGAATTCTAAATCCTCAAAGTTTCCTTCCTCTGACACATCCTCACCTGTTCCCTCACCCCAGGCAGGTGATATCCTTCATATTATTAATTTGGGATTAAACCAGTGTTAATTTCTTTCAGTGGCAATTGTGGGCATTCAGGGGCAATGCCCTTCAGTCATTCCAGCCAGCCTTATGCCAATCCTTCCAAGTGGCCACAGTCCCACTCTCCAGTGAAGCAGGACTCTGTTCACTGCACTCACCATGAAAATTTTAGTGCCTCTGAGAGCCCTATTAGTACTGCCAGCAAAGCTTGTCTGAACAAGTCATTTGACACATTCTGGACAGGATAGCACATTTTGGGTGTGGTGCAAAACTGTCTTTTGTAACTCATTTGAACAAAAATAGACAAATATATATGAAAAAACAACAGCAAGAGTGTTAGTGCACCCTATACAATACTTGATGGAAAAGCATGGCTGTGTTAGGGGCATCCCTGTGGGGATCTGGAGTTGTAACACTATCTAGCACACTTTAATCAAAAGCCATGTGGACTTTTTGGATGCTCTCTTCCATCATTACTGTGATTAACATCATCTGTTCTTTCTGGCAAGTAAACAGAAAACTAAAACATGGTCAAATACTCTGGCCTGAAATAAGAAAAATATGCCTTGCCAGCAGATGAGAAACACCTCTTTCTCAGGGATCCACCAAAGTCAAAAACTTGTGAGGCATTTTTTAGTTGATTTGGCATGTGCCATTTGGGAGGTACACTTCTTCACTAAAAAGCTGTCCTGTATGTCAGTATATCTCCTGAATAAGAACTGATATGAAACACAACAGCCTGTGTGATTTACTTCTTAAAATTAATGAAATCTGCTTTTTAATACTTTTTAATACTTAAATACTTTTGAAGACAAGGTGATTTACTTATATATGCTGTCCATATTTGTCTGTAAGGGTCTTATGCCTTCCTTGTAGGTGGAAGAAGACACACCTGCAAAAATAATGAAAGGAAAAATGTTTCAAGCTGTTAAAATTGTAATGGACCTTACATTTAGGAACAGCCTTTATTAAAGGCTTCCACATATTTTTTTCCTGTTAGAAATGCTGAATTGCTAAGTACTGAAAACTGTTTTTTCATGTAATTTTTCACTTAAAATATGAAACACAACTAACATAGATGCCAATGAAAAGAGCTGTCATTTTCTTGATAGCATGAACCACAATATATGTGAGGATTTTTTTATAAAGTAATACTTTCTTTCAAAAGTCTTTTATATTTAAAAATGTGTACATTAAGATATCCTCCAAAAAAAACATTAGTTGTTCACTTGTTTACTGTCATTTCAAAAATAAGAGGTCACAGTTCTCATCCAGTTCATTTTACATTCTAGATCTCAGACATCAACTTTCCATGGAAGAAAAGTTACCTAAAGATTGTAGATTATCTAATACCTTTTGCTGGCAATGAATTGCATAGAGCTCTGATTTAATCTACTTTGGCAATTTCTATGACCCTGTGTTTCTTCTAATCTCTTCAATGTACCTTCATATCAATAGCAATCCTGAAAGTGGTGTCAAGAAAAGCAAATTTATATTTGTAGGATATCTAGCTAACATAGAAACAATGAAAGGTGAAGGAAAAACGTTTCTTATTTTAGATGTGTTGATGTGGTGCTGCCCACAACAAGAACACATTAACAGCATAGTTAACAATCTTCACTTAATTACTCTGCTTTCACAGGTGTTTTTCCAGGTGCTTTCACAGCAATCCTTCCAGATATCCTTTCAGATAACCTTCCTTCTTATAAAAAGCTTTTTCTTGAAAGTAAATATTTGGATAATTTTCTTTCGCAGAAATCCTCCATGGAGTGAAATTACTTTGCTCAATGTCATGAGGGATAAAAAAATATAGTCTGATTCATGCTAAGAGAAAGGACTTTGTGCTAAGAGGTGAAGTCATGAGAATACTCCAATGTTGGTAAAATATGATGAACATAAACAAGAGGAATTTCCTTTGTAATGAGGGAAGGTTCTCAGTTTTCTCTACCCATACGAGTGTTAAGACCTATTAATAAGTAGGGCACACATAAAATATAGTAGTAAAGGGGGGAAAAGAGATTTTAAGGAAAATAGTAATCTAAAAACTGCTATTGACAGTTGTCAAGATTATATTGTGGAGTAAAATTTGGTAACAGCTTTCAGATTAAAATTTTGGGCTTAATATTTGAGAAAATGGCAAACAATGAAAAAATTAGCATAAGGTTTTTTTCAGTCAGAAAAAAGAAATCAATCTCTCTTTAGGGCATTTTCAACAGAATTTTTCAATCTTCCATGTAAATGTCCCCTCTTTTTCAAATCTTGTAGGTGGCCTGCATATTAGAGTTATCCCCAAGATGCCTGAAGTAATGCTAAAACCAAATTAATAGTTTGCACACCTATAATGATTTTTATTTTCAAAAAGAGGGTAGCCATTGTCACTTAAACTGACTTTAAAATTGAATATGTTTAGAGCAGAGATATGTTTTGCTAGCAAAAGAAACAACTGTTTAATATTCCCTCAAATGCAATCAGGAAGAGATGATGATGATGAGACAATGCTCCTTTATTACCAACCCCTTGGTGTTTGCAAGTCACCTTGCATTAGTTTGATAAAAGACTGCATGAAATAACTCATAGACATATACTACAAAACTGGCAACACAGTTTATTTTCATTTTATGAGCATGCTAGCACTCAATTCAGATCCTCTGCTTTGTATCTGGGCATACATATTTCTTTCATACTTTTCCATTTACTCTCCTTGCTGGCTCCTATACTTCAGCCTATTTCTTTGTATCGTGACTTCTCCATGCTTTTTCCAATTTTATTGTATTTTGAGGCTCAGTTCAATGTTGGTTCTCATGTTCTGAAACAGCTGAATTATTTCGATTATGAAATTTCCATGCCCAAAAGTGAAGCTGAGAGAGACACCAGACAGAAATCTCAGGCCTGCCTATACAAAATCTAGGAAAGTTCGAAGCCACAAAAAGCATCCTCTGCTGTTAGGAGACATCAAGAAATTTTTTGTCAGATCAGCAATTTCTACCTCACCTCTAAGTCCTTCCTTTCTAGTGGAGCAGGGAATGTGCCTAGAGGCAAGAATAGAGGTTCAGGTGGTAAAATTATGCATCAATTGGATGAAAGACCCAATAACAACCTATTCATTTAATTGCCTTAAATATGCCAGGATTTCACTCAAAATCATCTCAGGCTTGTGATGCTAAATTGTTTTTATTCATAGCGAGCTCAAAGGGAGCTAATGGCTCTCAGCCTCCTCTACAAGTGAACATTAGCAAACATGATGGCCAGGCAGAGATAGGACCAAAGGGAGAAATCCTTATGGACAAGAGGTCCAGCTCCCTGGAGATAAAAGGTTTGTCTCAGGGTTGGCAGCCTGGAAAACAGCTGCTAGGGCAAGCTGAAAACTCCTCTGTCAGCACATTTGGCAACAGGCTGGCTCTGCAACTTGAGGTAGCTTTACCTTCACCAGCAGCTGTCCCAGCTGCTGAGGGCTGCCTTCAAATCCTTTGGATCCTGCTGCACAGAGCTCCAGTTCCTAAAACAGAAGAAAGGACAAAACCAATCCAGCCTCTCATCCCCACCAGCTCCTTGGACCCCTTACTGTGAAAACTCACATCAGCAGGTAGTGGGGTGCAGACCAGGTCCCTTGTCCTGAGCTCAGCAGTGTGTTTCCTCAGAAGATATCCCTGGTCTGTGCTAAAACATCATCACCTCATCCCCTTCCACAGCACACAGCACAGCCACCTGCCACAGACCTCCTAGGTGACATCTGGGGCAGTGCTCTGCAGGTTTCTGTGATTCAGCATGGGACAGAGACACCAGGCTTCCCTCTTGGGTGTCCTGAGAGAGAGCAGTTTCACAGGTGTGACATTTTGTGCCAATAAAATTTTCTGGATTAATTTCTTTGATTAACTCCGACTTTTTTTTCTTGGTAACTGTCTGAAGATAAGGTAATTTTTGTTCTGGCAAACACCAAATCGCTTTCTTTTGGCTAACAAAAAAAAACCCCTCAGATGATGTATTTTAGCTTTGCATGTTTTCCATAAGCTGAAATTTTGAAAAATAGAGGCTTAAACTCCCAAATGATTTGCCTTATCTCTCCATTGTAAAAGGCAGATTGAAACAGAGTTTCATATATTATTTAAAGCCTTTTAGATTTGTTATTTCCTGACGGCCATTCTAATTTCATGAAGAGGTTCCTTGTGCTAGAATTTTCTCAGCAAAGCTGTCTTGAAGATTTAGGTTAAAAATAACAAATATATCATGAAAATAGTAAAAATACCACAAATTGGTAAAGGAAATTCAGAGATTTTCTGAATGTTAAAAGCAATGTGGAGGTCTGGTACAGTAAAGAAGAGACATTTTAATATTTGGAGACTTCAAATTTGGTTTTCACTGGTTTGGGTTACTGGTAAAATCCTTAAACAAGTGCCTTGTCTATCAAGGGATTTTTTTTTTAAACCATCCTTAGGCAGACCAGTAAAATGTTCCTTTAAATCCCTGTACAACCTCTTTTTGTAAGGAATCTAATAAGAATCATCACAGTTATTGTCCAGATTTCCATGACTGCAATTGCTTTTCTGTTAACAAGGAATCCTGGACCCCCTGGAAGAATGCTGTGGAAGTGGAGGAGGTTCTCGTTGGCCTTGCAGCAGCACAGGACTCAGTGGGAGGACTCCCACACTTCACTGCTGCACCAGGGCAGTCCCTGACCATGACAAGTGGCACATTGCATGAAATGATGCAGATAACCACAGCTACAGGTTGCTCTGCCCAATGTTGTTTCTTGTCTGAGATTCTGAACCAGTATACAGGGAGTTTTTTTCATGTAAAGTCCCATGTTAGAGTCTTTATAGGAGATAGGCTTGCCTTGTGTGAATGAAAATAGTATGTCCTCCCTTATAAGCAGGGCATCATATACCCCAAGTAACAATTACAGAATTACCAGAGCCAGGGAAGGAACCCAGAAATCATGCTGCCTAATGTACTTCAACCTCAGGGTTAAAAAAAAATTAAAAATTAAAGAAAATAAAAACGCACAAAAACTTTACCTTGATGGAAGACAAGTGAAAGGCAGTAACCCTCAGGCCACTGCTGGCCACAGGTGTCAATGCCTTGAAAAAACAGAGGTGCAACCAGTGCTGCTACAATCCCCTTTGATGCCAGAGAAGCACAGTCAAGGACTCCCTGCAGAGATCAGGAGTAGCCAGTGATATAAAGGGGAACTTCCCAGCATGAGTCCCTGCAGCTGTTCACTATGCCAATGCTCTTCCTTCCTTCTAAAGCTTTTTTTCCTGGTCCATATATAGAAGAAATGCAGATGTCTGCTGTGAGGGGGTGGAAGGCACTGTGGAGTAGCTGCTTTCCAAAGCTACAGAAGTTAAGGCAACTGCAATACTGCATTTGACTCATCATGTACTTGGCATTTAGTCAGCATCTTAGAGCAAAGGAGGGATTGCATGCTGCAAGGTCACACACAACCAGTGACAATCAGCCTTACAGGAATAAGAAGCAAGAGCAGCTTATTTCAGCCACTTTAGTAGAATCGTTGTAGAAAATGGTTACCCAGAACTAAAGGGATTCTAAACTCTGATCCATAACCAAATTGATGTCGTGCAGCAGGAAGAGGCTGAAATGCCATGTGCCCCCCCACACTGTGCCTGACTCATGCTCTCACTGACATGACTTGCTTGAATGAAACAATCAGTGCTGTCCTGTGGCTGCCATCCAGGTCTTCACCAGACAGGTCCATACTGGGGCTAATGTCAGATGGTATCAGCTGTCTGTGTGTTAATGTAGGAGACAAAGGGATCTCCCACCATTTGTTGCCAGCATGCTACTCTCAGTCTTGCCTTGGTGAGGATGTTATGGTGTGGATGGGAGAAGTCTTATGGCTTTCCTCCTTAATTCCTCCCAACCCTGCTTTGGAACTGGAGGTTAGCTTAGGCAAGGGTCAGATAGGGGCAGCCCATTCCCACTGTGGACTGAATGGAAAGCAAGGATACAAATTTTGTTTGCACACATTTTGACTTTCTGTAAACCAGTTGTTGATTTTCTTAATTTATAACTCTTCAAATTTTTCTGCCTTTGGGACTGAGTTTACCTTTTCCTGAAAACTGGTCTCCCTCTTCAGCTATTACCTGGGGGGTTGGGGATGAGGAAGAGCTATAAAATTGCCATTAAAGAAAGATTACTATGCCTTTGCTTCCTTTTTTGCTCATATCCATACCTGAACATTTATTTATCTTGTTGCCATTCATTGGAAAAAAATTTAAAAGGCCTGCCAGTAATGAGGAATTTCATATATTAACCCCCAAGCAGACGTAGTAGCACACAACAGACATCCAGCTTAGTTTTATGCAAGGCAACTTGAGTTCCATAGAACAATTTCACCAGCCCACAGGGAGAATCAGGCACTCAACATATTTAGAGTTTGCTGGAAAATTTTCAGCTGAAAAGATTTTTAATATAAACCAGGAGCATTATTGATGAAAATGTGATTACAAACTACATTATGAACTGCCTCTTGATATGATTGTTTATTTGGTTTTGCTGGTACCTATCCAGCTGGCTGGAGAAAAATAATTGTCTTCCAGGTTTTCTTTCTACATTTTTTTAGTCAGTATTCTGATGGCAAATGTTGAGGGGGAAAATGGCAACAATGTGAAACAAAGCCGCATTTTTCTAAATACTGTTTGTTTCTAAAAAAATGTCCATTTCTCACTCCTTGAAATCTTAACAGCACTAATCCTTATGTATTCATAAAAGGGAGAGAAGAATTGTTCCACTAACTTGTCCCCTTAAGCAGAAACTTTGCCCATATGTCTTGCCTGCCTGTGGCTGCTAGCTATGTTTCATCATATTTTGCCCATTTAAATCCTTTCTCCACCTCTTCCACAGCCCCATGCCATTTGCAGAGCACTTGCAGGTGCTGTTTTTCCCTGGCATTCCCTGGGCTGCTCCTGCACCAGGGTGACTGTTTAATGCAGTGTGTTGGCAGAGCTCCATGTGTAGCTGTCGCCAAGATTTCCCCTCTCTCCCCCTTGCTGTATGAATGAGTGCAAAATAAACTCAGCAGAAACTTGCATTCAGGCTTACATGGTCTGAGCATGGTGTTTTGATGGACTGATCAAACCTATCAGAAATTTTCACCTTTCTTTCAGTCGTGGGGAGAAGGGTTGTCACATCTTCAGTTTACTGTGTATATGAAAAGATCTGCACACAGTTAATGAAAGTCACAGGAGCAGCTCCACTGTGCTGTTAGGTCCAGAGCATGAGAGATCATATATCACTGTAACCTACCTAACCTTCCCTGTACTAAATGACAAACTGCTGCAAATAGCCTTTGGGTCAGGTCTCACATTCACTAAAATACTTGTCCTTCAGCTGAGGACTCTGTTGAACTCATATATCACACAGCATCTTAAATCACACAGACTTGCATAAATGCTAAATACTAAGATTAAAAAATTATTGAAAGATAAAGTCCATGAAACAGGTCAAATCAAGCTTTAGTTATATCTAGAATTTATCTTTTTAGATGACCTCAGAAAGATAGAAGACTGCAATTTTCTATGTGTTTATGAAGTTGATACTGGACTTCATGCTGCAAATCATATCACCCTCCAAAGCCATTCAGACTACAGCTCATGCTCAGCCAGAAAAGGATTTCCAGCTGGACACTTCAAGAAGCAGGATGTGGCAGCCTTGTTGAGCTCACAGGGGCTTGGCTGGTGCTAAGAATCTTTTCAAGTTGTCTTTACGCAGGACATGTCCACTGATTAATGGATCCTAACAAGCAGGTCTCAAAAGGTTTTATTTGAAAGATTTTATTTCACAGAGCGTTGTTTGTTGGGGAAATGTTGCTATTTGAGACCTCCCAAGGACTGATCTAAAAACATATTTTGAAACAAAACAGGAACTAGAAATGTTGGCTTTGTGCAGCCACACAATGTAGTAATCATGAATTTTAAGCACTTCTCCACGCATGCTAAATGCTTTGTGAGTAGAGTTTCTGCCCTGAGGAACGAGCATGTTAAGAAGAAACAGCTAAATAGTCAGCAGACACTGAAGAAAGGGAAAAAGCCAGGCAATTTATATATTAAATCAGTCATTTCCTTGAAAGTACTACGGCAGCAGTGTTGGGATTTTTTATGTGACAGAAGGCAGAAAGGTAGTAGATATGCTCAGGGAGGTCAGTCAGTGAATATAGAGCTTTTAGGTGATGGAGAAGCTGACAAACTGGCTGATTTGATGTGAATTGAATTGCACTGAGGTTTTCAGAACTGAGTAGCACAACTTCATGTAGGACACACAGTATAAATAATGAAAAAGAGAAGGAGACATCATACTGAGTCATATGTTTTGAGATAAGATATGAGTTGCTGGCAGGGACATGCAGGACTTATTCTGAGCACAGCTGCAGAGGAGAGGACTCAGAAGAGAAAGGTGACAAGGGAGGAGAGAAGGAGATAAAGTGCAGGAGATCAGGAGCCACACACACTTGACAAGCACTTGTCTTCTGCATTTGAAAATATGATGTTAGTGCAGTAGCTATATTTGACAATAATAGTATAAACAAGTTTGTTCCAGCCCTCTCTCTGTTCCTAGAAATCAAGCACAAAGGGTGACATATCAATACCTCAATTTACAGTGTCATTTTGCCTTTTGCACCTGGGCTGTTGCAAGTGTGTTATTACTGCTGGACTCTCACTCAGTAGTTCCAGATGCAGAGGTGTGATCCCCTTCAGCAGCTGAGCTGTGGCCTGGACTCTGCTGCCTGCAGTTCTAGGTTAGTCCCTAGAAAACTGTTACCAGCTGGTGGAATTTAAAGAAGGTCCAAAGGTGCTTTGAACTACACTCCAGCTGTGATTAATGTAGAAAAGTAGTGGGAACTGAGCTTCTGTGAAAACTGCATGCCAATGTTGTGAGAGACAAGGAAGGAAAGAGCCCAGCATATTTGTTTTAAAAGTCGCAATATATCTGCAGATTTTAAAATGAACATTTAAAAGGAATTCAGACAAAATTGTGATTGTTAGGTGTTTGATACCATCTTCTGATTAGTCTTGTTGGAATTATGTGTTCTGAAGAATAATTATCTATACACAATTCCCTGCATTAGCATTATAACCTAATCACATCTCTATAGCTTTCTGTATGACTCTTTAAATTGGTTCTGTAATAGCCTCAGTGTAAAAAACAGTAACCTGAAGTGATTAGTCATTCATTATTTCCTCTGTCCCTGACTCAAAAGAAAAGGGATGAGCTAATCAAATCCATACCACTACACAGTCTTTTCCAGAAGACAGAAGTACAAGAAGCTGCTTTTTAGGGGGCAGAAAATAATTTCAGTTCTTTCCCCAAAAGACTGCACAAAGTTTGATGTGGAGTTCTTACAATATCTTCCTTGAAACTGTTCTGGTTTATTTGCATCAGAGAATTCTTGTAATTGTGTGTAAGTCAAAGACTTATGCTACAAAAAGAAGAAATGTCCTTTTAAGTCCAGCACTATCTTATTGACAGAAAAATTTTCACTAGATTAATAAATATTAAACAGTAAAATACAATTCCAATCAAACCATACATATGAAAGCACCATATATGGAAGTTATAACTTGTAGCTAACTATTCTGGTTTACAGCCTGGAGTGAGATTAACTAGTAGGCACTGTCTTATAAATCTTAAAAGCATAAGGGCTAAACAGCTAGTTTTGCATCTTGAGACAGAAAAAAGAGTTTGTATATAAGGTCTATTGTTTAGTATTCTTAACATACAAATCTATGCATATATGTGTAGTTAAATTATAACAAAAGTGTAAAAAGATGTAACAAAAGTGAACAAAAATATAAGTATACTCTATGGCCTTATGAGAATACTTAATCCTATTTTCTGTAGATTATGTAGATTTCTGTAGATTATGACAATATTGTTTTATGTTAAGCATTATTTAAAGGCTTAAAGAAATGCGCATGTGACCACTATTAGAAGAACACAAGCCTTGTGAGGAACAGTTGAGGGAGCTGGGGTTGTTGAGGGAGCTGGGGTTGTTTAGCCTGGATAAAAGGAGACTCAGGGGTGACCTTATCACTCTCTAGAACTCCCTGAAAGGTGGTTGTACTCAGGTGGGAGTTTGTCTCTTTCTCCGGGCAGCAGCTAACAGAATGAGAGGATACAGTCTCAAGCTGTACCAAGGGAAATATAGGTTGGATATTAGGAAAAAGTTTTTCATTGAAAGAAAATTAAAGGACTGGAATGGTCTGTCTGCCTAGGGAGGCAGTGGAGTCACCATCCTGGATGTGTTTAAAAAAAGACTGGATATGGCACTCAGTGCCATGGTCTAGTTGAGGTCTTAGGGCATGGGTTGGACTCAATGATCTTGGAGGTCTCTTCCAACCTAGTCATTCTGTGATTCTGTGAAGATAATACTGTTAAATACATAGATGTCACTATTTAATTTAGTATTGCATATGTAGCCAGTGCAGTCAGTACAACACATCTTTTCATGCTAATCACTGTAGAAAGACAGAGAAAGCCCCTAGCTTGAACAGTTTAAATCTAATTAGCTGAAATTAAGAAAGAACATATTTTAAGACACTTTGTTGTCAGCAAATAGTCATTAGGCGAAAGGGAAACTCACTTGGACATTCTGAGTCCTAATGAAGTATGCTAAATTCAGTGACCATCCTTCTCTGCAAATGCCCATCCTATTCTGTTATTCCCCTTTTTATCTTATTTTATCCTGCTTTGTATTTATTTTTTTTCCAGCCAGAGTATATAATAGTCAAAGATTAATAATAATGGTCAAACCAGAGGTGCCAGAGGTTAGAACTTGCATTAGCAAGCTGATGATGTCAGATGCTATTACCAATTTATTTACTTGAAACTGCAGATGTGGCAGCAGAAGACTAAGAGGGAACTTACATTTCCCTGAGTCATCCTCAAAAGATGTAACAACAAGCCCAGAGCATCAAGCTGACTGATGTTACATGGAGGCTAAAGTGCTCTTGCTCAGCATTGTCACGACCCCAGTGCTCTGCAGGTTTGTATTTTGTGGGATGTCTTCCAATAATCTGCTCTATCTCCCATCCTGCAGTCTCTCAGATGTGCACTGGAGAGGTAACCTTGGGCATCAGAGCCAAGGAATAAGATTTAAAGCACCACTGCAAGCCTTTTACAGTCCTATACAGCTCAATAACAGCCTTCTGACACTGGATTTGCTTGGACTCAGCATGGCCAGCCAGAATATCTAGTTAGGTCACAAAAACCATGGTTTGCTAAAAAATATTGGGAAAAAATTGGCTTTCCATCAGATTTGAGCTTATGTTTTGGACAACACATCAATACTGTTTGCAAGCTGATACATTGAGTAGAGTAAGATTTTTTCATTCTGTTTCTCCTCCTTAATCACATGGATCTAGGAAATTAGGATTTATAAAATGAATTAGTCACTGAATGTGCACTGTGAAAAGATGAAGGTGGGATAGAGAGAGGAAAATCAGTTATTACTGAGACAAACAGCAGTTTTATGCTTGTATGGTCAGCAGGTGTAATTCAAATGGAGCTGAAACTTGAAGAATATTTTTAATGCTAAATTTTGGTGATTAGGACTTTATTTCCTATCTATGTTTTATCCAAATACTTCTTTCCACACAAATGGTCACAGTTCTAACAGATCAGAACAAGGTCCTTATCCTGTAATTAAAACACCTCTTTTTTCTCTCTTGTCTGCACATCAATTGTCATTTCAAGTAGTGACATTCAGCATTTTTAGAAGGTAGAGCTTACAGCATGTAAATTTTTTTACCGTGATTTAGATATTCAATTAGAGTAAGCACGTGTATCTGGAAGTACAGGGCAAAACAATTCTCAGGGGAGAGCAGAAGAGAAAAGGTAAGCAGTGAGTATGTCATGACTGATAGAAGAATAAAAAAAACCCTGTCTTTTAATTGTGTCAGCAGAAGCTAACTCTGCAACTTTATTTTCTAATAATATATATATATATATATAAATGGTTTGCCATTTTAAATTCCATGAGAGACTAAGAGAAAAATAACACATGTTGAAATATTTGAGCAAGAATAGGTAATAAGAGTAAGGTACCTCCAGAATTTAATAGAAGCAGATATAATTTGCCAAGCAAATATTTTTAAGATATATACAGACTTTACTTTCTATACATTTGTATATATGTACATTTATGATGTTCTCTGTGACCCCCCCTACTCTTCACAGAGAGAAATCTGGGAATTTGATGCATTACAAATCCTAATATCACACTCCCACCACACACTAATTTATCACAACATTCTTCCTAGAAAATGGCTGTTTTCCAAAAAATTGAAGTTATGGGCTACATTCTGCCTGTGTATTTCTGTTTTCTTTAAGGTAGGCTTCAAGGCAAGCACAGCCTGGGACCCACTGAGATCCTAGCAATAGCAGGATGGGGTAGCTATCTATTGCTCTCATGGGGACTGACAGCACCTTAAAGAAAGGACAGTAGAAACTGGACATCTGATTTCTTCATAGTGAATTTACAAATTCGGATCCTGTTTTCAGGAGCTTGGTGGAAAAACAGAAATATCAGGCACTGCTATAGAAAAATAGCAGGGTAAGCCTGCTTGGAGGTTTTGTTGTCCTTGTGACAGGTAAAAGAAAAGAGCACCCTTGTGCACCAAGAGAAAAACAAAGTAGGAAAGTACAGAGCACAGGGTGTTACTGGTGGAGGTGCTTTTGCTGCCTCCAATGCCCATGTTCTGCTTGACAGAAAGGGGATTCCTGCTATGAGAGTGCTGGCAATGCCCTGGCCCTGCAGCTGGAGCATTTCTGGGTACCCATGCAACCAGCCTTCACCCAGCAGCCTCTGTAGCACCTTGTCCTGACAGCCCCACACATCCCAGTCCCTTCTACACGTCTGGTAGTCTGGTAACTTCAGCATGATAAGATCAGTTTGCAAGGGTTACTGTCAACCTGGAGGGAATGATCCCTCACTTACACCACTCCACAGACAGGGCTCATATCTTGTTAGGACAACAGAAAATGACCTTAAGTTGTGCCAGGGAAGGTTTAGATTGGATATAATGGTAAATCCTTTGTGGAAAAGGCTGTCAAGCATTGGAAGAGGCTTCCCAGAGAACTGTCAGAGTCAGTATCTAAAAGATGTGCTGAGATGGCACCTAGGGACATGGCTTAGTGGTGGGCTTGGCAATGCTGCACTGACAGTTGGACTCCATGATCTTAAGTGTCTTCCAAAATAAGTTGTTCAATAACTCTGTGATTCCTTGATTCTGTATTTTCTACAACAAGTCTACATTTGCACAACTCTGTAAATAGCTAATCATAATATTGATGACAATAAAAGTCTTTGCCTGAAATCATCAGTAGCTGCATGAGCAGTAACAATGGCAGATACAACAGAAATTGTACAATAACTAGGGTATACCTAGTAAAAAACTGTTTTACATGCATCTTACTTTTTTAAATTATCCATCTCTGGATTGAGACAGCAGCAAGAACTGAACAACAGGTAATTCTTACACAAATGTACCTTCCTCTGGAGCAGCTGGGAAAATCTCCTGATTAGAGATTTTTGAAACTAAAATGGATGCTTCATCAAAAAAGTGATAGGAGAAAGCCTGCGTGGAAAAGACACAAGGCAATACATCACTTTAGTCTTTCCCTCCTAGAATATGACTCGATTGAATTAAAATTATCCTGGGCTTTTGCAAATCTATCTCCTAAAGGAATATATTTGATAGTCTTCAACAAGTTTACAAGTTTGTCCCTAGGCCAGCTAAAGACAGGAGAAATTTTATTTAGGTTTTCCTATAGTACAGTAAAATCATAACCTGTTTAATGTGTATTTATGTTTATATGATGAATACAAATATCTGATGTCCATACACCAAGAAACCATCTGTATAAAAGCGTCAGGCAACACAATATGAATATTTTACTAAATCAATTTCAAAAAGTGATAAAAGTGTTGTAGTACCTGGTAATCATTACTTAACATCTCCAGGTAAGAAATGAGTGGAGACTTTCATGCAGAGCCCATTTCTTTTTCTTATTTCCACCTGTCCCATCTCCTAGACATTCTGATCTCAGTACAGGTCCAGGGTATTTATTTAGCTCATTTTCAATCCTCTCTTAGGATTACAGGTACCAAGGGCTGCATCCATACCAGTAAGACAGTGCTAGGATAGAGGCTAAAACACTGTCCTGTGGCTGTTCACTAAAAGAGTGCAACCTCCCTGACCTGCACTTGGGTTCATGCCATCTAGAATTCCCTAAGTCAATGTTCCAGCACTGTTCAGGAGGTTGTAAGTATAATATCTGTTTTAAAGGTTATTTAGCCTTTGGGTTGCAATCTCCTTTTGAGGCCAGAGAGCAGGCTACAGAACAAGCTATGGACTTCTTAATTTACCAGTCCCAGTGTAGTGTAGGATACTGCAATAGCAATGACACTTCATGACTTTAACTCTTGGCACCAAGTGCATCCTGCCTTGTAGTGTTATCACATGGTGGAATATCAGCTTTTAACATGAATAAATTGTACCTCCAGTGACACATGTGGCTGTGTGTGTGACTGCAGTGGGTATATACTGGGAGAAATGCTTATGTAAAACAAGCAAGCATGTGCACCTTTTAGTGAAAAATCCATCTCCCTTAAATTGTATCTCCAGAGGGCTATTTAAAATGGTTTTTAGCAGCATAAAGATGCAATATTGTGCTCAGTAATTCTTAGTACTCTGTGGCAGGAAAATTGTTCTCCTAATCTCATACTCCTGAGAAGCATAAAGGAAATAAAGTTATTGATATTAGTTCCTGGACTCTGAAGAGATGCCATTGAAATTTTGTCACTATACTACAGAGACTTGTTCATCAGCATTAAACTTTTAATTGTTGCAAACCAATACAGAATTCAGTTAATTGTGTCTTTTAAGAATTCTCTGCATAAAAGTTGGTTTAAGTATTACCCCAATATGCTTCCCTTATAGATGATTACATTGCTGGGTATCTATGCTGGGATGTTTGTTATCCTTATTTTGCTTTGTAAGTTTTACTTGAGATCAAATTACTTAGATATCACAGCAGACACAGGTTATGCAACATTCATCGGTACCTTTGCATGTCCTAATTTATTTATGTAGCTGCCTGTAACACTCATGGAGCCCTGCTTGCCACTGTGTGCCTGGGCCAGGATTATAAATAAAAATAGGCAGGAACTTGTGCACTAGTTCTGTGCTAGCCTGGGTGGGGAGGAACAAGTGGCAGACACCAGTGACGAGAACTGGACACCCAGGCCAACAAAACTGTCAAATGTCCTACGTTGCCTAAAAGTGCCCGTGGCTTCACACAAAGCCTTCCAGTTTCTAACACCACTATAACACAAACTTTGAAAGATGAGATTTGTTTAATGACGCTAAAGAATGGAAGAGAGGACATTCCCAAATACTTTTCTTCCAGCTGTATCTTGACTGCCCTTGCATTCTATGGTCTCAGGTTTAGAGTTGTTGAAATTCTGAACTTCAGGCAAAGCCAAAGCAGAGAATGAGACATGAGAAGGATTTTGTCCCGGTTTCTCTGATGTTCCCACTGAGGCTAGAATTTCTCAGCTCTGTGGGGGTTTCATTTCAATCCATATCAACATTTGTGCTGGAATTAATCTGGTTGAGGCAGGGGAATGCTTTTTTCAGTTGCATTTCACCATTAATATATACAAAACCTGATCTGATTAATAACCAGTGTGTTGCAAGCCCCAACTGACTCAGGAATAAATGATTAGCCAATGGATCTTGCTGTCAAAAAAAATGATTGAGGACACTAACTGAATAGGATTAAATTTGACACCAGAATTTTAAATAATGAAAGCAGAAAAGTACCATATCTTAAGAACAACCCAATCACTGACTAAGAGGGTCAGGAACAAATTTCCCCATTAAGCAAGTTCATCAACAAATGAACATTTTGATTATATTTGACCATGTTGTTTCTTACTCATTCACACTCATACTCAGCGTGCCATTCACTTCCAGGGAGAAGTAGGGAGAAGGAAAGAACTGGCAGACTTTGGTCTCCCATGGAACTGCTAGGAAAAACTTGTTCAGATTCTCTTGGTATAAGAACAGTCCTGAGAAAGGGGGTCTGACCCTGTGTGCCCAGAGGCAGCCGAGTTAGCATTGAGTCAGACACACCTTATGAAGGGACAGTGGCATCAGCGAGAAGGATGCATCAAGGGCAGGTTTTATTGGGCACTTTGGACACTGGTCCAAATCTGGGCTGAACTTTCCAACCTGCCCAGAGCACAGCTCTAGCCTGACCACAGAAAGAAAGTCACTACTTATTCAAGCTGTCAGTTTGGCTTAGTCATTAATTCCTAATGGCAATTTCTGGGATTTTTAACAATGTAATTTGATAATACTGATTCATGTGTACCTGCAGAGATTTTTTGCTTAACAGTTATGAAACTTTACTGATGCGGGGGGTTTTTGTTGTTGGTTATTTTTTGGTTTTTTTTTTTTTTTTTGTTTGTTTGTTTGGTTGGTTGGTTTGGTTTGGTTTTGGGTTTTTGTTGTTGTTGTTGTTGGGTGTTTTGTTTTGTTTTGTTTTGTTTTGTTGTCACATCAACCTTTACTCTCTGATTTCAGAAAATGTTATATGAAAAAACAGGGTAGTTTATAGTGGAGTATCGTATTGGAAATCAGCCTAAGCATGGTATTGGATCTGTTCTTTTGTAAATATTAGACCAAATACCTTGTACCGAATGTTTTACATCTATTAGCAGCCCATTAAAATAGTTGTGCCATGCACAGAAATAATTTGCCTCCATGAATGATCATAAGGTGTTAAAAAATGTAATGCTTAAATCCTGGACATAAATCCTAGAATTGTATCCCCAAAAGAGAATTATCTTTTGCAGATTGCATGCCAAGCTTTTTCTGAGTTATTATCACAGATGGTGAAAAATTCCCATGGCCTTATACTCATGTTCTTTTTCTTTCCAAATGGAGTCCTTTGTGAAATACCAGCCTGATTGCATATGTTTGAACTCTGACTGTCCACTTAAACGTATGCTGCACTTCAGTGGTGTGGTCTCTGTGAGGGAGTGCTAGGCCCTGTTACAGGAGGTTTAGAGCAATTTATTTTCACCCCAAGGCCACAGAAACCCTGCCTAGCATTATCTCTGCTAGACTATACCGCTAAACTGGAACAGTCAGAGCTGAATCACAGTCTGTCATGCTGTTCTTAATCCAACAGAGATGCAAGATTCACAAAGGCAAGCCTAGTTTCTCTCTATCCTCTGCACCCAGCTCCACGTATCCATCACTTCCTTCAGCTCTCCTCAGTGATTTTTCAGCCCCAGAGTGATGAGTATCCTCACAGAACTAGTGGAAAATGACATATGGCTGGCTCTGTGATTTCTTGGTCACTGGGCTGATGGATGAGCTCAAACAAGACGCTTCAATTCCATCTTCCTTCCACCCATGCCTCTGTTCAATGGGAAAATGATAAAGGTGAGATCCCCTATCCTGGTGAAAGATCTTCTGTGGTAGTTCAGTAATTAGGATGACTTATTTAATTGACAGGAAAATCAGATTTAAGGTTATTCAAGTGGCCTTTCCTCTTACACCTCAGATTTTCTTATGGTTATATCAACTGCTGTATAGTTCCCATTTTTACTAGGTGTAGTAGGTATTCAGAATAAATTTTGAAAGTACATAGTATCAGAGACCTACAACAGAAATCAGTAGCTGCAAGTATTCTTATAGTGGGTGTGAAATTTCATATCTGCTACAAGTTTGGAGGTGAAGGTAGTGCTCACATTTTGCATCTAAGTAGCCAGTGAATTTTAGACAAGATGTAGGGGCAGCTGGGCAGCCTGACTGCAGCTTTTCTGGTGTGCACACTGTTTGTCATCTGATAGGGACAGAGCTGACTTCCCAGCAGTCCTGCCCTCATCCTTCACCCTCCTGCTGCTCTGTGGAGCTGGCTGCTGTGGCTGTGCACTGCCTATATTCACAGCTTCTGGGTGACAGCCCATCACACCATACTGGGTCATTTACCTCAGTTCCCACTGGTGGAGCAGTATAGATCAGCTGGAGCGTGCTTGTAGACTTGGCATTTAATGGGCTTTCTGGTGAGTAGTTATACAAGCCTTATGTATCTGGTACTGGTACATGGAGTACGAACCGTAATGAAATGGATCCGTTCCACAAGAAATACAATTTTATGCTTCCTAATTGAGTAATTAATTTAGTTTTGCTGACTATTTCACAAATGTCAGGGGATAAAGTTGAGGACAAGTGGTTGCTGTATTTGCATCAAGAACTGAGGGCTAGCGTTGTGCAAAACTGGTAGTATACAGAATTGATTTCCAGATTAATGTCTGGATGGATTTGAATAGAAAGTTAATTTTACTTTTTCATTTACTGATTCAGTTTGAATCCCCTCCCAATAGAATAACAACACAGACTTGAAATCTTGTCTTGTTTGACTGATCTCTGAGTGTCCTTGAAAGTCCTTCTTTATTCTGACTATGACTGTACTCTTTTCCACTGGGAAACACATGTTGTCCTGTAACTCTAAACTAGTAAGAGACAAGTGTCAAGAAAACTTGGATGCTTAAATCAAAATTGATTCACACAACTAAGACTACAGTTATTTCATACAGGTGTGGACCAGCCTATGGAAATTTTGAAAAATTAATAATCAGCAAAATCTGTCTAAAATATTCTCAGTGTGTTTCATCCAAATGATAACTAATTTTAATGTCTGAAAACAGTCTTGAATATACTGTAGTTCAGTCAGAAAAGAAACCAATGTTTTTGCTTCATAAAGTGATAAAAAATGTGATATTTAGTGAAAGTGATAATAAAATCGCTTAGTAGAAAGTGGAAATTACAGTAAAAGTGATGTTTAGTATGAGCATGTACTCATTTTCGATACATTATTTTAATATTATGTGTATCTATGTGTGTAGAAAATTAGAGATCTATATCAGAAAAGCCCAGAGAAGAGGGGATAACATTTTGCTTGGTGTTACAGCAGTTCCACACTACTGAGGAATCCATTTTATTTAGGGATAATCCCCATGAAAACAATGAAGGCAGTCAACAAGATGCTTTACACAAGTGGGAAGACTCTGATCGTGCATGTCTAAAATGTGCCATAGAAAAGACATGATTGCCCATTTTATGGCACGTTGGACTTCACACAGAGTCTGCTTCTGGCAAATAACATTTCTAAGGAATCACATCCAATAAATGAATCCTCCAGGCTCTTGTTTTCAATGTTGTGTGCATTTCTTTAGTGTGAAAACTTCTGTGGAGGCTTCATGAGTTAAAAATTCTCTGAGGTGGTGTGCTGAGACTCTAGGAAAAAAACTGATAATGTTGTACCTCCTGGGCATCTGTACTCCCTCTCTTCTATATTCAAAAATCAATATGTGATGATGTGGTTTTAGAAGGCCCACTGTAAGCAAGTGGCTATTAAAATGGCATTTATGGTGCCTTAGGCGAATTGGTATTTGCTAAGCATATGGATAGTATTAGCATGACATATGCCTGTCATCTGAGTAATAGTCACCAGTATATCTGAGGCAGAAGGTGCCTACTTTATGGGTCAGTTCTCTGATGAAATAGAGAATTAAACTGAAAATAAATAATTGCTGAACCCAATGCAACTGGGAGAAACT
This sequence comes from Cinclus cinclus, assembly GCF_963662255.1. Classification (NCBI taxonomy): domain Eukaryota; kingdom Metazoa; phylum Chordata; class Aves; order Passeriformes; family Cinclidae; genus Cinclus; species Cinclus cinclus. The sequence continues at coordinate 46,940,671 of NC_085048.1, read as the reverse complement.
ACTTGGTCCCTACACCATCCACATAACCCAGAGATTGAAGGAAAAGGAGCAGTTAGCTGAGGGGGCCTACTGAACAAAAGATGATGAGGGTGCCTTCATCATGTAAATAAAAACATGAGACACCATCACACCTGGGGTGTTTTAAAGTGCCCAATGTGTGTGTGCCAGTGGCTCCACAGGCTGTGTTCTGTGTGTTTTGAAACTAAATCTTTCTTCCTCCTATTGACTTCTTGCCCTCTGGTACATTGAGTTGGCTGCTTGAGATGCTTTCACTAAGTACAAAGTCAATTGACTGTAAGTAGTGAGGAAGAAAATGTTGTGTGATTAATATTACAGTTCAAGCTCCTCTGATCAGTCACAGGAAGAGCAGTCAAATAAACTAAACTACATTTCAGAGAATCACACACTGTTAATGGTGGAGAGTCTGCCGGGAGTCCAAAGGGGAAAAACAAGCCACTTGAGGCAAATCTCTCTTCTTTTACATAGAACAAACTAGTTGAGCAGTGTTAAAAGCTGCTTATTGATTTGTGCCCAGTCTGAAAGCCATGCAGTGATGTAAATGAAAATGTGTCGAGTCAATATTGATTTCTTTTTTCTTTTTCTTCTTCTCTTTTTTTAAAGCAAGGCCACCCCACTTGGGAAATGCTGTTAGCTATACCACTAGACTTGTCAGTAAATGAAGTAAGATTCTTTTCCACAAGACTACATATGTCCAGACATCAAATTTACTTCTTTTACTGAGGTAATATGGACAGCATGCTGAGAGCAGCTACGTTGACAAAACTTGGCTTTTTTGAGAAAATTGTTAGGTGAAGAAAAAGAAATTACAGAGAAGAAATCAGGTCTTAGAGAAGATAAATTTGCTGGGCTGAGTTTGCAGTCTAATACTTACACAGTAGACCATTCTTTTTGTTTATCTTGCAATAGATTTGTGTAGCAATATAAATTATACTCAGTGAGAGCCAAGGGCAAGGATACAGTAGAAAGGGAATCCTGTTGTCCCTAGAGGGGTGTGCATTCAGCTGGAGGAAACCTGGCAAAAGTTTCCCTTCTGAAAGAGAGCGTTTGCAGATAGAAGACTGACAAGAGTCTCTCTTTCAAGTGAAGGCTAGCAGAAGAGAAATGGGTGATCCCTGAAGGATAATCCAAATACATTATTTGTTGACTTCACACTGTGAGTAGTGAGGGATATACAAAGCACCTTAAGAAAATACAGCCAGAAATTGCCTGTTTTCTCCTCTGAAGAATCAGTTGCAAACTGTAATAACTGCTCTGCTTAAAATCAATGCTGTAGCTTATTCTGTTAGATTAGAAACTGCAACCAAGCTCTTTTAAGTAAAATTTCTACCTTGTTAACTCTTAGCAAGTAATATTCTTCCAGGTCTTTGACAAAAGCTCCTTCTCTGTAGCCAAGATAATCTTTGTTCAATCTGTGCCACAGAATCTGGCAACTAATTGCTTACACCTCAATTACAGGTGACAAGAGGATGTGGCAGACAGCCTATTGCAGTTCTGATCTTCTAAGAATGAGCAGCCATCCACAAGGGAGGGTCAATTTAGTGTGGAGTCAAGCTTGTGAGGTTTTTTTTTTTGTTTTTTTTTTAGTTTATTGGCACTTTAAGGGTTTTGGATATTTCCACAGCTCCTAGCTTTTCTTCCTGGACAGAAGAAACATGCTTCATTTATGGCAGTGTCTCTCTTCTCTTCATTCATCCATCTCTGCTTGCCTCTTTCCATGAAAGATGAACATTTCTCCTGTCTCTATATCTACCCACAAGAAGACATCACCTCAACTAAAGTCTTCCTGGGGTGACGAAAGAGCTATTTCAAACTAAAAATAAGAAAACAGAGGAATTAAATTCTAACTTGGAGAAGAAACCAGGTTAAGTATTACAGTGGCAAAATTACAGTCTTCCAGCTACTGAAAGAAATATGTGCCCCAAATTAACTGGTGGCAAATCAAAAGTGTGACTCCAAACATATTAAGTGTGTGGAAATGCTCCTATCAATTTCATGTTGCTGAGGTTCAGATGATTAAAATAGAAGCTCATTTTTAAGACTCCAGAAAATTGAATTTGGGTTTCTGTTAAAGGCTGCAACTGTTATAAATGTTATAAATGGATGGCTGGGCTGATGAGCTGAAAGTTGTTCAGTGAGAGATGAACACATGGCTCACACTTTATTTTTCATCATCTCAGACAGGTTTTGATCGTTTAATTTTCTTTTTTTCTTTTCTTTTTTTTAACACTTTGTTGCCAAACAGAATGAGAACCATAATGTAATAATTTTTTTGTCTGTTTTTCGAAGAAACACAAGGGTAATAGCATCCTACATGCAATTTGTCACAAATCTGGAAAGTAAGGCAATACTGATGTTGGCCATGCATTCTGCCTGGTTTGTCAGGCAGCTTGCTTTCAATTTTATGTTATAACCATTCAGATTTACTATTATCAAAATTCAGACAGAGGGAGACAGAAGAAGACATAAAACTCTTCCACTGCTCTGTTATGTTCTGTACATAATGTGCAGAGATAGTCACTCAATGGAATTCCATAATAGAAGGAACTAACAAGAAATATAAAAAGCAAAGACTTACAAAGTGGATGCATTTTATCAATCTGTTTTAAAAATGTATGAATGGGAGCAATCTGGCATTAACTACTTTCCAAACATTTTAGTTGTGTCACAATAATGTTCTCTGTGAAAATAATTTTATTTTGTCGACACCACGATTTCCAGTGCTGTCTCACACCTTTCTATTCTGGGCACAGCAACTGAATACACATTTCTTCAGCCAACTTTGGAAACACCTACTTCTGTAAATCTTAAGAATTGAACAAGAGGGGGGCTGTAAGTTACACCCTCTTAGGTGCTCTGGCATTTGGAAGATAGGTACTGCCATGCAGAGGATTTAGCTATCATCTCCTGGACTCCCAAATCCCTGGTGCAATGCTCCACCTTGGAACTGTGCAGGAACCACCTGAACTACTAAGGAATGAAATTAATGAGAAAGAGGCATCTGTCTCCGGCCAGACAAACATCTTCTTTCTCTAGGCATTCTTGACTGTAAACCCTGCCTCACAGATGACTGCCAAACCTTCTTTGTGTATTTTACGAAAGAATCAGACACAACATTATTTCACATTTTTCCTTGATATATATTTCATTCATTTACTCATTCATTCATTCACCCAGTATGAGTAGAGGCTTGTGATTAATTGTTGGTTCTGAAGCAAGGACTTGAATCTTGATAACCCATCTGACTTACTTGTTGCCAGTAATTAACCACAGCCTTAGGCATATTCTAAAAGCACCTCTTTGAACCAGCATGACTAGAAAAATGGGTAGAGAGCTGTCTTGTTTGAGAATTCAGCTTTAGGAGCTGGGGATATCTGATTTGCGCTAGGACTCACCTGAGCTACTAACACTTTTATTTAAGCATTCCCAAAGACAAGCACTGCCACAGTTCTGCCATCTCCTCCTACCCAGAGGAAAAGAAGCCAGCCTAACACCAGTACAGCATAAAAGCAACAGTTGTAGCTGAGTTCTGCCTGAGCTTTCTGAGATGCTATTTGGCTTTTTGGGGTATTTGTCAAGATAGTGGCCTGACCATGTGATGATCTAACAGACACTCAGTACCAGTAGCTGCCCCAATGCAGATAAAAGCTGCAGCAAAAAAGGGAAGATCTCTTTTCCTGGGGGACCTGCTGGTTCACCTGACCAGTCACCTGGAAGGTGAGGGCTCACACGCTTCACCTGGCAGGGCAGAGGGAGGAACTCTGAGCAGTCTCTGGTTTAAATGACAAGTAGTCTTTGAAGTAAAGAGTAGAAAACAGTCCTCTTTGCCAGCTGAGTGCCCTAATTGCTGACCTATGGTCATGCTCTGTCCTGCATTCTAGTCCAAGGAATTATTTAATATAAAACAAAAAATCTCTCTCAGGAGCAGCACAAAGTGCTCTGTCCACATCTCTCTCTCTGGTATATGCATGTGAATACATAAAGACACCAGCACACAGATGAAGAGGTTGCAATTCTCTTGGGAGGTGAGATATGTGAGTTTGAATCCTCTTAGGCTGGAGGGCAAGGGAGGATTAATTTTGTTTTGTTCATAGTCCTATACTAGAGGAGGATTTCAGTTGGGGTCTTGAAGGAGAGTTGGTAGTGTGACCTTGGGAATGCTCTGTGTCTGGTAGTATTTTGTTAAATGCTAAATTGTTTAACAGGAGAGATGATAAGTGGGAGAAAGAGGTAATAATTTAACTCAAAACTGTATTGGTTAAATTAATCATTTAAATGAACCCATCTAGGGGCTTTATAAGATGCACACTTTTATGTGTAAGTCACATGTCTTTTTTTACAGATTAAATACTTTTAAGTCAGTATAAGGATATGTTCCATTTTTCAGCACAGGACACAGAGGGTAGACATGATAATAGCTTATGGGGGGGTAGGTTTTTTTGTATTTTTGGGGTTTATTTTATTTTTGGATGAATCTTTCTGAAATATCTCCAATATAAAAAAAAAATGGAAGTAATAGTATGGATGAAATAATAGCTGTCCTTTTTCTCTGAGACATCTCTGTGACAAACAGTATAAATAAATCTCTTGTTTACTGATTTATTTGTTTCTTCAGGTGATACATGCAGGGGTAAATTCAAAGTGTGAAAGAAGAGTCTTCGCATGAGTTTCAGAAAATAAAAATATATGACTCATATTTTGGAGAAAAGAGAAAGAGAAAAGACATTTTCCTCTCTCTAACTTAACACTTTAACCTTCTTTAACACTTTCAAGGAGATGCTTCTGTCTTCTTGAATTCAACACAAACTCCTTAGTACCTGGAGGAGGGAAGAGTCTGAGTCCCATTGCTTCAGGAGTGTGAGAGTGGTGAGAGGGAAAGGAAAATTTTGTGTTTTGTTTAGAAGAAAAGGAGGCAGACACATGGAAGTAAATATTGTGTGAATGGGAATACAGAACACACATTCAAAAACCTTTAGAAATCCAACCCTTCTTCCTTTTCTTTCTACCCACCCCATGAAATTATTCTGGCTTTGATCCCATCTCTCTCCCTCTTTGTTCAGTGGCACAGAGGTATGTGACCCTGCAAGGTATCAATTGACATTTCCTTTCCTGCTTTACTCAGATCAGGAGAAGCCGTTTGAAAAGTAATGGTTATGAAATGGATTTTTAATGTAAGCTCAGTATTTTTTGTGAGTGAACTTGACAAAAGAATTTAACCTGCCTGATTACTTAGAAACAAGAGCAAATATATGTAGGCTAGAAACAAATTTAAATGTGATTTCTAATTTATTGCAGTGCTTAGGAGCATATTTTAACTCAATTTGCCACACTCTCCATTATTACAGTAGACTTGTCAGTGAGAAAAACTCTCTGCAATGAAATACCTGGATCCTTGCCCTCAAAGAAAAAAGTATTTTTTATGTCTTCTAATCAAGGATATTGTTTACAGGGCAGATAACTGTTAAGTCTTCTTTCCATTATTGACTACATGATTTGTTTCCTTTTGCAACTGCATTTAGATGTACTAAAACCTCTCTTGACTGTTTCTTATCTTCTCAGTGCCTTGTTCCAGTACATGATTGCAGCTCAGTTACGGCAGAAGAGCTGAGTATAGAGCTCAAGCTACTGGTCACCTATTCCAAATAGCTGTGGCAGTTGTTTTTGCTGTTTGTTTTCTGCTCTGTAACAGAGAATCTAAACACGCTTAGGGAATAGTGCATTATTGGATGTGGGTATAAAGACTTCATCAGCCTAATGGAACAATTAACTCAACCATTCTGATGCTCTTGATCTGCAGAATTTTGCTTTAAGATTAGGGTGATAAGGTGAAGATTAACACCTCTGGGTCAGTGGGGCTGATGAGACATGATTTATTAATCCTCAAAGAAAACCTTAATTGGACACTGGAGTACTCTCTTCTTCATTGTTAAACTCTGCCAATTCCCTGGATAGTTAGGGGAGATGGTGAGGATGATAGACTTATTGTAATTAGATGAACCAAAACTAAAGTAATGATTTTTTTTTTTTCCCCCCTGGGAACGCCATGTGTTATTTTTTCCAAATAAATCTGTGCTGACGTCTATGAACACCTGAGAAACATCCCCTACACATGGTCATTGACTACCCAAACATAACTTATAAAAGGAAGCTGCAGAACAGGATTCATAAGAATCCTTTGATTTAGAGGAACTGTCTTAAATCCTGGCCTTCAGAGCAAAGAGAATTTACTGTGCAAGCTGGTTAATGATCAGGTTGATTTATCCTTATTTTTTTTACCTACCATTACTCATTCTTTCATAATGTTCTTTCCATTAAGAGGCACTGATTTATAGTAGGAAGCACTCCTCTAAGGAGTTTGGTAGGTTTTGAAACTAAGTCTCCGAAATACTTTTTTGTTTTTTTTTTTTTTCAAAGAAATGTCTTTTTGCAGGCAGTATGATAAATAGGTTCATTATAATGCAGCACACAGCTAAGACAGGAGAAAAGTCCATAGGCACACAATTCTAGCTGCTGTACCTCAGGCTCAGGAAACAGAGCTCTGTGACTTGAGGATTCATTAAGACGCTTGATGCAGAGCAACCCTGATGAAATAAGTTAGCAGTCTCATTAGGGGGTTGGAGCAATCATTTGGAAAAAAGCCTCCTTTGCTACATTTGTTTACTGTGTCACAGGAAGCATGTCCTCAGTCAACTGGGATAATCATTGTCAGAGTTTTACATAGTTACAAAGCAAGCTAATAAGCCAGATTGTCGAATTATGTCAATCATGTCTAAACATCAACAAACAAATTGCTCTATGCAGATGGGAAATTTGTGAGAAAGCTTAAATATTCAGTTCAATGGGAGCAGTGCACACTGCAAGGTCATAGTTTAAGACTAATAACTGGAGGAAAGTGACTTTCCAGAATGTGGCTCTGAAGCAAGATTTTTGTCTCTCTGAAATTGCTTGGTGGGTCTTTTGACATTTAGAGCAATGACTGAGAAGATACTCATTAAGCATTGCATCCTGCTTTTCCTACCCTGACACTGCACTCACCACATTATCACACTGGTGTATTAGTTGTTTTCCTCTTGCCTCTACTGAAGTCTTCAGGTTTTATTACAGCTTCACACCCCAACTGATTTTCCAAGGCTTTAGCCAAAGCAGACATGAGAGCTGAGGAGTCAGAAGTTTTTCTGCTCTAAAAAAAGAAAAAATTATGTATTCCTTTTATCCTCACTGGAGTTTGGAGTCAACTTTTAGCCCAGCAATACTGATGTCAACTTTCTGAGTGTCAAGTGCTTTTGGCACTTGTCATCCTCTCACCAGACACCACTCTAGGGGAGAAAGGTCCTGTTTGTGGCTGGTAGCTGCTGAGTGCTTGTGTGATTTCAACCCTGCCCAGGGTGATACCTAAGGGACAAAAGAATGAAGAGTTTAAAAATGTTACAAAGCTTTCAGAGTGCTTAAATAGACTGAAGATTGCACCAAAAAAAGTAAGATAAAAAGTAGGATGTTAATCTGTAGAAAGAGCAGAAGATCTATTAAATTAATCAATAAGTCTTTTACAGTGGCAAATATGATTTAGTTAAAGAAAACATAGAGAGTGCAAGAAGAATATGATGAGTTTTCTACTTCTGACAGGCATGTTCTTCAGAGAGAAAAATCACATTCTGGAGGGTGACTCTCAGAGCTGCACTGAAGTTACAGAATGTCTGCACTGCAGTGTCCCTCAGGAGCATGGCCTTCAACTCACAGTAGAGAGAGGTCACCTGCTTAGGAACACCAGAACATAACACACTAAAGCCAGTTTCTGTCTGTCCTCCTCTTTCGAAGGAAATAGCAAGAAGGAGATATGCATCAGTTCTCCAGCAACTTTAACTGTGCTTTGGCAATGTGAAGAATAATGATAGGAAAATATAATGTACATTGCAGACAGGGATATCTGTCCAGGGTCCCAGGTAACATGACTTCTCTGTTATTGTACTTACCAGTGTAAGACACTCTAAGCTAAGTCCCAAAGGGTTTGATACTGGTTCTGCCCAATATAAATTTGATTTTTTCAGTTTCAGTGAAATGTAGACTTGTGTATTTGGGGCTTCTTTATTAATATAATGTGTCTTTAACCAAAATCTTCGTATTCTGATACTGAACCCCATAATTTTTATGTTTTTTTTCACATTGATGAATGATTGGCTCAAAATTGACCTGTTTTTCCAAAGGCTCACTCGGGGACAGGTTTACCTGCATTGCTGTTGTATGTCATATGGTATCGACTTCCTCTGATCTATGGTCATTATCATTTGGGATTCCTTCATTCATCCTTCATAATACAGAGTGCTTAATCCACATTACAATTTTTCCTTACTAACCTCTTTTGAAATGTAGTCATAATCTACCCAGAGTCCAGGAATTTGGAGACTTAGACTTTTCTAATAGCTTTCCCCTGTAGCATCAAAAATTTAACTCCAGTATCATTAGTTATACTATTGTAACTTCCCAAGAGTTCAAATGTCACAGTTGGAATCAAGGTGCTCCATAGAATGCTCCTCCTCCTAATTCTGAATGTTCATGGCCAATGGTAGGTAACTGAGAGTCAACAAGGATTGTCTTGAAAGCTGGGTGAGAGGAAAGCCAGAAGAACTAAATTGAACTATTAATATAACACACAGAAGGGATGGTGTTGAACAAACTCAACTGTATCATGCCCCATTTGGCTGGAGTGCTGATGTTATTGGTTTAAATCTTCACCACACCTCTCGTTTCTTTAGCACCCATAAATGTTATGTTGAAGCCTGATTCTCAAAGAGAGGGAACCAGGGAAAACTTAATCTGCCATTATGAAGAGAGGTGATGATATCTTCTTTTCTCAGTGTGAAGCAGCCTTGGCTGAGCAAGAATTTAGGAGGCCCATGGGGTCTGTATGTGCTAGCAGGCACAGAGGTTCATTTTAACTTCATCCAGCCTTTTGGGAGAGAATAAATACATGGAGCCTCTTTCTTTCCACATAGCTTCATAATAAACTTCCAGAGGAACATGAGCTTGACAAACCTCACTGTAAAATTTTAATTAAAATAGATCTTATGTTTAAAAAGTCAATTCCACTTCAAAAGAAAGAAATCTTCTCAGTTTCACTTGAATCTCAGTCCCCCTGAAAAGACAAGTATCAGTAAGCTGTTGAATCTTGTGAAAAAAACCATACATGACCCAACTGATTGATTTTAAAATGCAATCAATTAGACATCACATCTGATTTATTTGATTGGAACCTGATTTGGTCTGGAAATGGGTTTGTGTCCTTGCCTACTATTAATTAGCAGTAATAATAGTATTGTTCTTCTGTGGGAATTTGAAACAGATCTGCCTTCCTATAAGGCAGATGGTTGATACAGCTCAAAGCACTGAGTCACAGCAGAGGTCTCAGCTCCATTACCCCTTGTTAGCTGGCAAGGGAAGGTTTTGGTGGAAGAAAATGGTTATCCTGAACAAAGGAAGAAGTCGTCAGTGGAACAAGTTTGTCTTTTCAAAGTTGCAACTTGAGAGACGTTTACAGGCAGGAGAGGTTGCAGTATTCTCACAGCATTGCAGCTATCAAGGCTTGGATGCTGGGGCACTGCAGGCAAACGTGTAGGAATGCAGCGAGATAGTGGCTAGAGCCTGCTCTAGAATTCTAGGTATTATACTGGTGTCAAACATCTGATCCACATTTCTATCTAAAGCATTAAGCCAGACCCTCCTTGGCCAAAAGCAAACTCAATTGCATTATCTTCTGTTTGTTCAAGGGATAAGCCCAGCTGCTGTTCTTGTTGTGTAACATTTATATCTTTACAGAGGCTGCAATAACAGATATAACATTTGCAGAGGCTCCATGTGCCAGTGTTGGCTCCTTCAGTGACCTTGGAAGGAGCAGGATGCTCAGCCCTGTGCAGAGCCATCTCTCACTGACCAGAGACAACTGGAGGGTTGGCTTAATTTTTCTTTCTTTTACATTTACATTGCAGACTAAATGCTAGTCATTTTTTAGTATTTAATTAATATTCAGCTTACAGACTTAATTTCAAAGCAAGTATTTGTTGTTTTCATAGATGGACAAAACCCATTAGCATTCTTAGAGATAAAGGAGATTTTTCTTCCTTTGTTTTGTGTTGTTGGGGGTTTTTCGCCTGCTACATGAGAGGGTACAAACACATTTGTATATCTGGTTTCTCCAACAGACCTTGCTAGAGCTGTGAGTATTTAGGATAAGGAGTGTGAATGTACATGGAGTGCTGGTATCTTTGTAGTCAGCCCTGTTCCTCACATAGCAGTGTGAATAAAGCCTGAAGCTGGGCACTGTGTAAACTGATGTGGAATGGCAGCTTTTGAGGTAAGTTAGGCAGAATGAGGCTTAGTGCCAATTTTTACATAGTACTATCCTAAAGGTCCATGCAGAAGTCGTGACCTGCAGATATAAATAGCACAGGGAACTCCTAGGGATCTCAAGGTGGGCAAGTACAAGGAAATTACCTCTCACTGGGCCTTGCCAGCTGTATGGCTTGTCCCTGGTAGCCCAGAAGTGTGGGTGGATTGGGCAGGAGTCTCACACCTTCTCCATAGGACAGGCTTCCTATCAACAAGAAACTGGGGAGAAGCAGAGAGCAGCAGGGAGCAGTCACCCCATAGCAGGGAATCAGTAGAACACCTGTATTGCTTAAATACCTTGCTCCAGGAGTCACAGCAGGACCATGGGAATGGTTCCTCTGATATGGGGTGGTTGAATAAACCTGCTGTTGCTGATACTATTTTGACCTGTTTTCTACAGGTAGGTTTAGCTGGTGATGGCACTGAACAGACATCTGTCAGACATTAAAAAATAGGACCTCTACAAACACAAAGGGGAAGGTCAAAATGGTAAACAAGGTTCTCTGCATAGATTAAACTTCAAATCCGTGGTACCATTTTTTACCTACTACCTGCATGTGTTTTGTAAAACAGAATTTAGTGATTTCCTTACCTCACCTAATACAATATAAAGACATGTCTACAAACACAGTCTGCTTGTGAACTATTAAATAGGCAGCATTAGGACCATTAACTTGGAGGTAAGAGGTGCTTTATTTCATTGTGCCTTCTCCAGAAGTCTGGTTCTGTTGATAATCACAACATGGTCACTGACATCCTTGCAACTGCTTGGATTCTTAGTTGTGATCTGCACCACAGAACTACTAAATACATTAATTTTAATCAAACACAGAAAGTAAAAGTGCCTGCCATTCTCAAGAATGAGAATTGCTCAAGAAAGTGATACAAGATATTAGTATATTAATGCACACAAACCCCACAAATATAGTTAGAAACAAATGAGTTAGTTAGCAACAGGAAGTTTCATAGAGTCATGAGAGAAGCATTTTCAAAGACTGAAGGATTAAAGTGAACCTGCAGATAGGGCAGAAATTTGGAAAATATCAATTAATCCATAGCTGACATTAGCAAAATAGTGTAATATTATTTCCTCATTCTAGGCTGTGATCTTGAATTTGCAGAAAATGGGGCCTGTTGCAGAGATTGTTTTCCTGAGTGGCTGTCAGCACAGAGTTGTGGCACTGCCACCCATGCACCATCCTGACAGGGGCCTCAGGTGGCAATGTGCCACTGGCTGAAGCACAGGCAGCTCCATCACAGTGTCTCACAGACAGCTCTTCAGTATGGTTGCCACCTCATAGACTGGGACTATTGACCAGATATCACCAGACCTTCTTTGCATAAGGTGAGCCACAGCTGGACAGAAATAAGCCCACTCCCACTGGAACACCCTCCTTATTTTTTGCAAGAGGTTTTCAGTCAAGGAACCCTGAGGAGGGGTGGTAAAGGGACACACTGCAGTGGTTCTTTCCAGCAGAGGTAAAATTATTTTGGGGTATTATCTGGTGCAATAGAGTCTGCTCTTTCATCATGCAGTGAGGATAAAGTTTTCCACCAGGCTAAGGTGTGATCTGATTCCAGTGCATTATCACATTCTTTTATGTGTAATGCTACCTATATAAATTGTTAAATGGAAATCTTCCTGGTAGCCTGCTGCCTGGTAATTATATCAGCTGAGCAGGGCGAGAGATGGCAGGAAAGAATCTAAGTGTGTTATGGGGATAACAAAGGAGGAAGTCAAACATAACAAACATCTGCTTAAGAATGTATTGTACATTTGGGTGTGGAAAAGGACTAGACCCTGTTTTACACATGGTAAGGGGAAGTAATTGAGAAGGTGACCCATTCAGATGTTATTGCAACTGGGAAGTTATGAGACAACCTAAAAAATTAACTTGAAGAAAACAGACTTAAAATATATTAAAAAAATCTTTCTCTGAATTTAACCAGCAAAGCACATAATTCACTAAGCTCTGATGGTGAATTTATGATGTTGAAGAATTTATTTTCTATTCCTCCTTCCATGGGAGAGAGAGACAGAGAAGAAAATAGTAATGTTTCTTAAATTAACTTTATTTACATCCTCTTGTGAAATGGTAGGAAGAAAACAGTAATTAGGATTCAAGTTCAAAATAAAATTCTGTACACATCTCAGGTCTTCTCTCATCACTTTGCAGATTGAGAACAGAATAGAGCAAGAACAAACTGATTTCTTTTAAGTTTAGTCATTGCAAATGCAAAATGAATATCATTCTGCAGATATGATGCCAGAGGACAACACAAACTAACAAAATAATGGTAGTCCAGATAAATAATTTATGCACCATATCAAAAACTGAATGAGATAAAGACATAGAGAACACATTTGAAAATTTGGAAATTGCTCAAAGCTTTTCCTCCAGTGTTTCCCAAGAGAATGAGCACAGAGCAGTAATAAACTCTGTGACTGTGTATAATTCATAAACTTTCCCTCATTTTTTGATTTTCAGTGCTTACATTTTATAGCTAACAAAGGAACAGAGTGGAAAAATCCTGGTGAGAGTTGAGAGGAGAGCATAAACCAGCTGATTCCTCCACTTAGTCTATTCATAAAGGGCATCTGTTCTCATCCCAAACTGCACATATATTTGCCATTAAACTTAGTACATTGAGAACAGAAAAAAAGCCTTCTACTCTCATCCTTATGTCTACTTTATATTTTTATGACTGCTATTGCAGTGTGAGATTATGACACAAAAAGCCATTTCCAGGTGATTTGTATTAAAATTATTCTGTTGTGACTGTTGGTTAATGTTCAGACTGGATTTCTTAGGGATTCATTCAATGGCAGCAGAGCAAACTCAGAGCAAACTAGTGAACATTATCAGAAGGCAGTGGGATGAATTACATAGAATTAAACCTCCCCCACCCACAACCACATTGGAAAGATATTTCTAAGTTAAATCTAAAAATTACAATCAGATAAGGTTTGCCTTGAAATTATTTTGATGGTCA